>NC_141155.1:118955081-119106688 GCF_053477565.2 Lygodium microphyllum
GCAACTCAATAGTATCCTCCTGGCATCTCAAGCCGTGAGAAGAAGAAGCTTTTGTTAGAATCAGCCCCCTACACCTTGCTAGGCAGTGCACTGTACAAGAGAGGCAAAGATGAAGTGCTGCGAAGATGTGTTGCAAGGGATGAAATCAGCATAGTATTGAAAGCATGCCATGACGAACCATGTCGTGGACACTTCGCAGGAGAAGCGATAGCCAGGAAGGCTCTGCTAGAAGGATACTAGTGGCCGACTCTCCATAACGATGCATATGACTATTGTAAAAGATGTGATGCTTGTCAGCGAATGGGGAAACCCACTAAAACAAGTGACATGCCACTGCAACCTATTCTTCCCCTAAAGCCGTTTGAGAAGTGGGGGGTTGATTTTGTGGGTCCCATTGATCCACCCATTAGACGGAAGCAGAACATATACATCTTAGTATGTACAGATTATGTCACATAGTGGTGTGAAGCTAAAGCTCTGAAGTGGGACGATGGTAACAACGTAGCCTTGTTCATATACGAGAATATCATCACCCGTTTTGGCAGTCCCCTCGAGCTGGTAAGTGACATAGGTACTCACTTCCTTAACAAAATCATAGAGGAGCTGATAGAGCTATATAAGATCCGACATCGCAAGTCCACTCCCTATTACCCCAGATCCAACGATCAAGTTGAAGTCACCAATCGCATCCTCTACTCGATCTTGACAAGAACGATTACCACACATCGTCGCGACTGGGATGATCGACTTATAGAGGCTCTTTAGGCGTACAGAACCTCCCATAAGGCAGCTACAAGACAGACCCCTTTCCAACTGGTGTATGGTACAGAAGCCGTCTTCCCTGTTGAACAGGAATTGCCCTCTTTGCGAGTGGCAGTTAAAGAACGCTTGGGAGATGATGAGTCACTGCAACACTGCCTCCTGCACTTGGAATGCTTGGATGAGATACGGTGGATGGCCCTATAGTATATGGAAACCACTCAAGCACGACGCAAGGCCTATCATGATAGTTTCATCAAGCACAAGGAGTTCAAAGAAGGTGATCTTGTCTTAGCCTATGATTCGAGATTTGGTAAGTTTCGTGGCAAGCTTCAACAACGGTGGATGGGCTTATACAAGGTACTTGATGTTAATCTTAACGCTTAGTTCAGGTGCAGACCATTGATGCCTCTGATGATCCTTTCCTGATCAATGGCTATCATTGGAAGAAGTACTTCCCTCCCTGGGGATCTTGACAATCATAGTTGACCTACCCTTCCCCTTTTGGGCGTCGCACCGTCCTTCTCTTTATGCTTTTTATAGTCCTTATGATCTTCCTCATGAGGCGGTCTCGTTCTGTTAGCCCCTCACAAATACATCTCAATTCGACCTTGTTCTTTTCTCATCTGATCCAACAACGGTGGCAAGGTTAGTCCTGATACATGGTATTTCTACCATTCTCTTTATTAACGAAAAAAAAGGAAAAAAAACAAAAAAAGAAAAGAAAAGAAAACAAAACAAAACTGTTATGGGAGAAAAGGAAGAAATTCACTGTTATAACAGGTCTCGTTCCAAGAAAAAGGTGGAAACACCCTTGGGTGGGAAGCTGACTATGGAAAAGGTGGTAACACCCTGCAGTTCAGGATAGCTGATTCATCAATAGAACCTTTCCAACAAGTAATTTGAAGCCACCTCCCTTGGTGCGTTGTCTCTGCAATATCAATCCGTCTGCCCTTCTCAACAGACGACCTTTCTTGCAAATCATTGAAGTATCAGACTTGTTGGTTGCCTCTCTAGGTATGCCTCGTCTTCAATATCCTGCTGAAAACAATAGCCGACACGATCTTCATCACCAACCCCCTGAGTGATGCGAGCTTTCATCCTAATAGAATGGGGACGTGAGTATGGGCTACCCTCTATATCTATTAGCGAGTGAGACAGAGGGTGGGGTGAGTGACCAGTTTTTCCCTTCAAATCAAATGAGAGGTGAGATGTGTGAATAGAGTGTTGCACGCACGGGATGAGCCTCTCAATGCACAATGCACGATCTATTCTTGTATAATGCACCATAAGGTTCCGTGGCCTTCCTTCTTGCACTGTATGCCAGCACAGGGCAGGATGCACTGTTGCACCATCAAATGCGCACAAGGCATACAACCTTTGTACAAGTGACAGTGAGGATTACATTAATGGGTTTCAGGAATGGGCTACCCTTTGTATCTTTCAATAGAGAGTGAGACAGAGGGTGGGCTGAGTGTGACTGGTATTTCTTTAATCAATTATTGAGAGGTGAGGATTGATGGACGTTACGACCATTAGAGTCAGGTATGTTTCTGTTTCCTTATGCACCCACGGGATGGGTCTCTCCTATCATCACAGGACACGCCACTCTGTTCTGAACACTGTACTGCAAGGCTCCCTGGCCTTCTTTCTTGCACCTATGGCAGACGAGTTGGATGCACTGATGTACCATCAATTGTGTACTCTGGTATACTTCCCCTACACCACCCCCTTGTCGATTCCTACACTGGGTGTGAGATCTGGGTTTCCATCAATATTCACTCGAGTGATGTAAGTTATGGGGTGAGCGACTATTCTCTCATCCCATTTGAGTGCCCGTGAGTTGAGTGACTATCCTTCGTCAACGACACCTACCCTACCGGGCTTTCTTAACTAGCTACCGCCTTGGGTGCTGCTGCCTTGTCCCTGCCATGCTAGCTGAATGCTAGAGCAAGCTGTAGTATCTCCTACAACCGACTCCAACCCTTCTATAGCAGTGACGGTTCCTTTGACCATATGTGAAACGGGCCAAGTGTTCCTAACCCTACTTTTCTGTTTGCAAGTGTATGTGATGTCTTAAGTGTGGGGACGCCAGCATTCAGTCGGTTAACAAGTCTCTGGTGGTTGTGTCGATCAATCTACTCTGTCCGTTAAGGTTTTAAGTGTGGGGACACATCCCTACGCGTTTGTGTGCATACCCCCTGCATATGCCTTACCTTTATCATGCGTATATGCCCTGACCTCTTTTTGCCCTCATGGGGTCCCTTTCCCACCCACCCATCTAACTTTACCCCACCCTTTGGGCCGTTTCTTCCCTCTTTCCCTTTCTCCCTTGTTTTGACATTTTGCATGTGAACGCATCCTACGTCCATCGGGATCCAAATCCACCCTAACAACCCTATTCATCCCTTTGAACTGCCCATTTTTCCTTTTTACCAACCCCTGTTCCGACCAATGGTTCTTGAGTTATTAATTTTTAAAGCATTTCCCGTAAATTGATCGGTTTTCCATGTGAACGCATCTTTATTGCTTCGAAACACAAATCTAACTTGATAGCCCCATCCTTCATCTTCTTCCTGACATTTTTTCCTTTTGCTCCCTGTCCTTTTGATGCATGGCTCATCCGATATTAATTTTTGCGCGTTTTCGGGCCTTTTCGTATATATTTTTAATATTTTTTCATATGAACATGCCCTACTCTTTTCAGAATTTAATTCTGACTGGATCGCCTTGTTTGGACACCCTTTTTGTACAATTTTTCTTTTTTCTCTGTCCTGTTTCGCCATATGGATTTTTATTGGTGTTTTTTAGTGCCATTTTCTTATTTCTTCCATGAGAACACCTTTCAACCCCATCCGAACTGAGATTTGATGTGATAGCCGTGATGATTATATTTTTTAGGACATTTTTCCTTTTTGTTGTCCTCTATTTCGGTACACGAATCATTCCATATTAATTTCTAAATCTCTTTTTGGGTACGATTTTTGGGTTTTTCCCATGTGAATGCGTTCTCTCTTGGTCAGAACAGTGTATTGACGTGATAGGTTTGTCGGGCACATTATTTGGCACATTTTTACTTCTTTCCGCCCTGCATTCCAGCGCGCGGATTTTTCCATAGTAATCCTCGAATGTATTTTTAGAGCCGTTTTTCGTGTTTTTTCCATGTGAACACCCTGACTTTGCCTCGGAACTCGTGTTCTAGATTTAGGTAATCTTCCCCTTGTCTCTCGGCACATTTTTCTTTTTTATGGTCTTTCGATCCGGTGTATGGTTTGGGTTTTATTAATTTTTCTTCTTCTTGATGTGTGGCTACGTCTCTCGTGTCGCGTGTGAATGAGCATGTTTTTGGTTTTCAGCGCCTTGGGCCACCCCCGTGGCCTCTGTGCCTCGCGTGTCGCCGTTCCCACCCCGTCTGATCCCGCCGATGCAAATTTTTTTTACTCTCGCCTCGCACCTGCTTGTGGGTCGGGGGTGCACTCACCTTTTAATGGATTTTAAAACAGAAAAAAAAAAACACAAACAAACACACCCAAAACAAAAAACAAAAACACCAACCACAACAATACAAACAGAACAAAAAACAAACAAATTAAAAAAAAAAACACAAAAAAAAAACACACACACACACACACATAAACAAACAAAAAAAAACACCCAAACAAATATCCAAACAACCTTTAAAAAAAACCAAAACCCAAATAACCAAATAATAATGATAATGATAATAACAATTTAAAAAAAACACAACAAAAAAATAAAATAATTTTTTAAAAATAACAAAAACAACACAAACAACAACCACACAAAACAAAAACCATTCAAAACACAAATTTAAAAAAAAAACAAACGTCCAACTCCTTCATTCTCCTCGCAATCTCCTCTTCCCTCCATCGCCGTCACCATCGCGGGTCCTCCTCTCCTTCATCGCTTCCTCTCTCCCTCATTCTCCTTCATCACCACCCCTTCATCCCTCCTCCTCTTTCTCCTTGCCATCAGCCTCCTTCATCCCTCCTCCTCTTTTTCCTCGCCATCGGCCTCCTTCCTCCCTCCTTCATTCTGCTCACCTCGGTCTCCTCCAGCCTCCTTCTCCTCCGCCGCCCCGTCGCCATCATCATTGCCTCCTCTCGTTGCTGCCTCCACCGCCATCGCCACTGCCACCCCTCCTCCTTCGCCGCCCGCAGCCTCCTCTCCTCCTCCCCTTCTCCTCTGCCGTCCCATCTTCTCCTCCTTCCTTCTCCTAACCCTCATTAAACTAACCTAACCCTCCTTTAGTTCACTAACTTAGTTCACTAATCTAAGTGACTTAGTTAACCCACCGACTTAGCTAACCTAAGTGACTTACACAATCAACTGACTTAGCTACACTAACTGACCTAACTAACTAACCTTACGCCCTTCTAACCTAGCCCCCATTTCCCCCCTTCTAGCCCCCTTTCCTACCCCTACACCACTCTACCCCCACCCTTTATATGCATGCCACTTGCTGCTTGGTGGTCCCATGTTTACGCGTGTTCATGCAGGCGTCCAGGTGTGCCTGTGCGTACGGGAGTTGCTTGTGGGTGTTCACGCGCGAGGACGCGTGTTTGATCTTCTTCGTGCGGTGGTGCATGCCGTCCCCGAGCACACACAACTATTCACACGCAGCTCGGGTATCTCTTTTGATTACCACAAACCCAAGAAAAATACCTTTAAAAATACCTTAAAACACTTAAAAATATTTAAAAAGTCATAAAAAAATAATTTAAAAATAAAAAATTACTAAAAAAATCATTACTAAATTGGGTAAATTTTTGGCTCATTTTGTTGATTATAATATAGAAAATTAATTACAAAAAAATAATATTTAAAATTTATTAAAAATTGAGAAAATTTCTTTAAAATTCTTAAAAATCAGAATTAAATTTAAAAAAATCACAAAAATTCCATCAATGTATTTGAATACTTTTGGAATATTTTATAAGCTGAAAATACCTTGGCACATGATCATTCTATTATTTTTGGACTCAAATGATAAACTTTTAATCTAAATTCATAAAAATTTTATTTTAAATTCCAAACATAAGCTGCCAAATTACAAAATAATTAAAAATTTTACAAATCCATTGTTAAAGCTTGATGGTTTTATTTCCAAATAGGTTTAATTGATACTCTCATAAATCAAACATCTTAAAATAAAAAATATACAATAAACACACAAAATACAAAACTAAAAACACACCTAAATTACAATTTAAAAAAAAATAATAACAAATCTCACCCAAACACTAATGAATATTGCCTAAACCAAATGTGGTTTCACTAACATTGCCTTGATATTTATTTTGTTTTTGTTTTTTTTCAAATACTAATGTATTTTATTTTTTCCAATCAGTGGTTTTTGCTTTTTTGATTGGATTTTTTGCATTTGGGACTACTCAGTGCGCCATCAGTCTCTTGCATACACACCCCTACCAAGTATATATTTTTCATACTTATTTATTTTTTATCATCCCTTAACCACAGTTAATTATTAAAATAAACTTTATTCACCCACTTTTCCACGCGTGCTCGTGCCAAACACACATTTTTCTAATAAATTAAAATCAACCCACCGTTCACTTTGCACGCGCTACGTGCGCTTTAGAGGCACTTTAATTTTTAATAAAAACGAATCAGTAGTCACAACAAAAAAATGCACACATTGAAAAAGAAGAGCGCTTCAGACACATTAACTTTTTAATCAATGAATATGCATTTAGAGACCTGAGTCTGGGGATCGTAGTCCGAGCTTCGTTTAAAAGCACCGTTTCACATTAATAAATTGTAACTAACAATTTAAAAATGAACCGTCGTTTTCTTATTAAGGTTTATAAACAAATAAAATTTCAACCATTGTTAATAATTTCTTAAAATGAACCCTTCATTAAAATCATTCCCCTCACTGCACTTTTTTCCCTTTTCAATAAATACGCTTCGTGGGATGGGAACGTATGGTCCTGTAAGCTGACATTGTTTATCAAAGTTTTGGTTATGTCCTGTTTAGGTTTTTGAGGTACTATGGGTTGATTGTGTGATACGATTATGGGTGCGGTCTTTTTTTTTTTTTTGGCCTGATACAGGGGCTTGGGTGAGTGCTTGTTGCATAGCATGAAGCTTTTGGTCGCTTATGTGTAGGGGTCATGTCGAATTTTTTCTAGGATGTGGGTTGTTTGGGGTGGTCAATTGGTTAGTTACATCTGTGTGTGCTTCTTTTGATTGATTTCTTTTTTATATCCATTTTGTTGTTTTGCAGGCATTCTCTGTGATTGTCTGTGTTTGTGGTTTGTGTATATTCCATCTGAATGGCGCCTCAAGCTCCTCCTCCTGTTCAGTATGTCCCATTGATTAGTAGGGATTATTCTTGTTGCCAAAGCCACTTTCCACAAGAAGTTCATTCCACAATGGCAGAAACATATTATCATCATGATGCAAGCTCGATGCGGTGGGGTGGAGTACACGAGTGGTTATGTGTCTCTTTCCCTTCCCTCTCTCTTCTCCGATCGCATATTCTCCCTTTGGGTGGTGCCAAAAATTTGTTCTCTCTTCTCTCTCCTTTGTCTTTTGTGCAAAAATTCATCTTTTCCCTTTTGTTCTTGCATAATGATTGAAGCTGTGGATGAAGATGATAAATTTGTTTATTATTAAAAAAGAGATTTATTATTTCTTTCCAGTTTTGAGATCAATGGCAGAGCCATACACATAGTTCTGTGTGCTTTGTCCCTAGTTTTGTGGTTGATTATGTTCATGGGAGGGTTGCTGTCAAGAATAATCATTTTAAGACATGGAGTGCAAGATGTCAATACTATGGGGATTTAAATCTATGTTTATTTTATTATCTTCACTAATTTTAATACGTGGAGTGAAAGATTCAATTCTCTCTCTCTCTCTCTCTCTCTCTCTCTCTCTCTCTCTCTCTCTCTCTCTCTCTCTCTCTCTCAGGTCTCATGTAGGATGCAAAGTTTTTGTATTTTGATTTGAGTTTGTGTAATAATTTGGTTTTATAGGCAAAAATTGTGTTTGTATGTGTGTGTGTGTCTCTCTCTCTCTCTCTCTCGACTTTTAAATAATGGAGTTTTCAATGTTGGATTTATATAGAGAACACCTACCCACACACTTTAAAATATGAGGATGTACATTATTTTAGAATAATCATTAAGATTAAGATATGCATTTTAAGATATGGAGTGCAAGATATCAACAATATGGGGATTTAAATTTATGTTTATTTTATTATCTTCTATATTAAATTTAATATATGTGTTATATTATCAATCCCTATAGGTACCAGGATGGAGCCATATCTCTCAAACTCTAATGTAGGGACTACTAATTCTATACTTATGTTCTTCATGGATTATCAAGTAGTGCTTTTCTAGGGAAGGATATTGTGTGATGTGTACCCTTGGACTATAGGGGTCCATCTTATAGCATTCAATGCACCAATGGCTAAGTGATAATACTATTTTTTATGACTTTCATTATTGAGAGATAGATCAATCATTTACTTTGTTCATTGCAATTTGTGAGGTTGGTATGCAAATAAAAATAATTTAACCTCGATGATATTAAAAACACCCTATTTTTGATATTTTTAAACTTTGGGACTTTTTTAATGTTGGTTTTATTAGCAGGGATGGGGATTGTTGCATTGTTGTAGGAAATGATTTTCTAGGAAAGAATGTTGTGTAGTGTGTATAAGCAATGAGACTCTTTGTTTGGGGAAAAAACCTCATTTAAAAGCCCAACTCATTGGTTATTGTAACATTATGTACATTAAAAGATCCATCCTCGACTTTGCTTGTTACAATTTGTGAGGTGGGTATAATTATAGAGAACTTTCAATTTGTCCATGGGTTGTGAACAAAGACAAGATATTAGAGAGGGGTTTCACATCATGAGGGATGTATTCATAGGGATATTCAAATGAATACATCCATTGTGACAATAACTCTAATCTCTTGCCTACTAGGAAGCCATGTGAATTTGCTTGAAATACATGTATGTGAGTTAGTGAAGGATCCACTTGAGTCCTGCGTGTGGGATAAACAGATTGGAACCTCACTCCAAGTGATGCTTGCTATAGTAAATCTTATCGTGATCAATCACATGGTGTAAATCACATATGTTTCAAATTTAATGTATTGAAAGGCTAACCTAATGCCGTTTAGGATTTTTCACAATTTCTAAATTTTAAGGATAGATGATTTGTGTACTCTTGGCAATGTGATGTACAATACTTTTAAGGAAGCTTGCATTGCAAAGGGCTTGTTACACGGTGATGATGAGTGTGCAATGTGCTTGGGAGAAGCTGCCTCTGTGCAGATTGGTGCCCAATTACGTGCCTTGTTTGCTACAATTTTGGTATTTTGTGAGCTTGCTCAGCCTAGTCAGCTTTGGGATAGGTTTATGGCACCAATGGTAGAGGATATTTTGTATAAATTGTAGCTAGAGCATACACATGTATCTTGTACAAATCTGTACCAAGAGGCATCAAACAAGGCTTTATTGCATCTTTAGGACTTTTTGTGGCAGCATGGGCAAAGATTGTTTGACTCATCAAACGGATTCTCAATTGTGTGCTAACCCTCTTTTAGAAGATGAATATGCATATGATATACTAGAGCAATGTAGAGTTTGTCTTTCTATGGAGCCAATGTTGAATGACAGACAAAGAGTTACATATACTACAGTGATGGATGCTATTGGTGCAAACTTTGGGGATGTTTTTTTTTTTGGATGGTTCCGGTGGGTCTAAGAAGACATTTCTTTATAAGTGTTTGCTTGCTAGGCTACACAGTGATCATCATATAGCATTGGCAATGGCATCATCTAGCATTGTTGCTTTGCTTCTACAAGGTGGTCGTACCGCTCACTCGAGGTTTAAAATTCCATTAGATCTAATTAATCGATCCACTTGTAATATTATTGTTTAGAGTGATCTTGCTCAACTATTGAGATGGTCGAGCCTTATTTTGTGTGTTGAGTATTGAAATGACTTGTTTTTTGGCTGATTTTTGTTGTTTTTGAGAGCTGAATGGTTGATTTTATGAGATGATTGATTGGTTTGGAAGTGGTTTGAGAGTGTTTTGGATGATATTGAGTGTGTTTTGGAAGTTCATGATGTTTATCAATGGTTATGTGATGTTCTGATAGGTTCTGATTGGTTATGTATAGCTTCTGTTTTGTTCTGTTTTGTTCTGATTGTCTTCTGTAAGGAGGGATGGAGTATTGAGTGATGATGATTGAGATCTTGTGAAAGCTTATTGAATGGTTTTTGAGAGTTTGGAATGGTTTGAGTATGAGTTATGTGATTTTGATGACCTTCTGTAACCTTCTATAGGTCTTCTGTAGAGCTTCTGTCTCTCTTCTGTTCTGTTCTATACTGTAGCTGTTCTGGTACTGTACTGTGACTGTTCTGTATGCTTCTGTATGTGTTTTGATGGATGAGAGTGTAGCTTGGGAAATTTTTCTAGCCTTGGAAAGAGGTGAATACAAGTGTAAAGGAGCTGAAAGAAGTAAAAGAAGTAGCTGTTGAAGACTCGAGTAAAGACTGAAGTGAAGTGACAGTAGTGAGCTATGAAAAGACACTGTAGTGGCTCTGGTGACTCTTCATATCAGACATACCTCTTGGAAGGGGTATCCACGACCTAAGAAGGATTATTGAGAGTGATTTTGAGAGAATTGTAGTGAGGATATGATGTATTATTGAGAGAGAGAGAGAGAGAGAGAGAGAGAGAGAGAGAGAGAGAGAGAGAGAGAGAGAGAGAGAGAGAGAGAGAGAGAGAAAGAGAGTCAGAGATAGTCAATTCTACTAAAACAGAGTGATTGCATATGAGAGATTGAGAGAGAAGACTATGAAGATGAATACTATGTGATGTATTTCCATTCAAAGATGGTGTATTCCTTTGCTTTCTTTGTTCTATTGATGGATTTTGTGAAGATATTGAAGAATATGGTTGATTCTATCAAATCCGTGGGAGATCTACATGATGCTGTATGAAGATTTGTTGTGCCTGGTGTTCTTTTCTTCATTGTGATCATATGAAACATAATAAACATTCTTGTTGATGTTACAAGATAGATTTTCTTGCAAGAGAATTCCCTTTTCCTTGGTGTTCCATGTTTAATTTGGTGCGCAGCCGGGGAAACTTGCCATCAATAAGCACCAGAAGAGACTGAAAATGAAAGAAATGGCATTGCCAAGAAGAGAAGAATTCAATGGATGTTTGTAAAGTTCCTTCTTCCATTGAAGAGTTGGAGTTTCTCATAATCAAAGCCACTTTCCACAAGAATTTCATCCCATAATGGCGGAAACACATCACCATCATGATGCATGCTCTATGTGGTGGACAGTTTCCTCTTCCTGTTGAAGCAGCAGAAACTTGCATCTTGGTGGCAAACTGTTTGGGAATAAACTGAAGAACAGAAACAGAGAGAATGACCATACATGGAAGATTTGACATTCATTGAGAAGTTTCCAGATATCATCAAGTGGGAGATTGTGAAGAAGCTTTAGGAGTCTTGGTCTGTAGAGGTTCACAAAGATAAGAAGGAAAAGAGTTGGAATTTATTTGTGGATGCTCAACAGCAAGATACGTGGGATGCTTGGTGCACTGATAATCTTTTGTTTGTTCAATTAGCAACCCACTGAAAGTTGGTAGACAGAGTGTTTTTCATAACATACACTGTTGAAACCATCAGAAGCTGGCATTATTATGATGATGGCACCACCACAATGCTCAGACGTATGCATTTTGACACCTTCAGAACCGAATACCTTCCTTTATGCAGTGGCATGAAAGCAGAATTCAGAGACATTGAAAAGGAAGAAGTAGAAGAAATGTTGGCAAGAGAGTCCTCCAGAGACTGAAGCCTTCTGTTAACCCTCTGTGGAGCACTAACAACATAGTGGAGCCAATCCCCTGATGAATGACGCAATAAAGAGGCAAGCATTAGAACGAGTCCAGAGGTACGTGAGAAGAGAGAAAGTAAAAATCAAGGCTGAGAACGAGCTCGCAGCGGAAGCTGCCTTTGACGCCCTTGCGAAACTCTTTACAGAAGTCCCAATGGCACATCAAGCCCTTCCTCCTCCTGCTGGAGGTCCACTTCCAAGCCAGATCCGTCCTGAAAATATTGACGACAGGCCAGCGAATGTAGTCCCGTTGCCAGTTTTTAAGGGAGAGTACAATGAAGACCCCGATCTTCATGTCGCAGAGTTTATGGTAGCATGTGTGGCTAACAATGCCAGAACCCCTGAGCATTGGTTAGCAATATTCCCCGCCACTTTTAAGGGCGCGGCGTTTCAATGGTATGAGAGACAAGCAGCAGGAACTTTTGGCACATGGGATGACCTGAAGTTGGCCTTCCTCACTAAATTCAGGCGTGAAGGTTTTGAAGAGCGGATGCGAGAGGAATTTATGAATTTAAGTCAGTCCTCTGGAGAAAGAGTAGAAGCTTGTCTCACAAATGGAATCCATCATGAAGAGATGGACTAACCATAATCTAGATGATGGCATTCAGAAGGGGGTGTTTCTCAGAGGATTACAACCAGAAGTTTGTAAGTTTGTGGAGCTGCAAAGACCAGCCACACTACAAGCTGCAACAGAAGGTGCCAGACTGTACGATGAAGTGGAAGCTAGATTGGCAATGAATCCAGGAAGAGGAGTCCTACCTCCTCTGATGCCAGGAATGATGTACCCACCAAATGCAGTCCCAGGGACTGTCCCCTACCCCTACCAACAGATGCCCCCAGTATCACAGTACAGTGCACCAAATCCACAGTGTCCACAATCAATGCCTCAAATGATGGTTCAACCACAACAACAATGGTCCCAACCAATTTCCTCAATGCCAAATCAGCAGCAACAATGGAACCCTACCAACTGGAGCCAACAGCCAATAGTTCAAATAGGAGCTCTGAATCAGAACCAGAATAGAGACCCCTCTGCATCAGCCCAACCTATTTATGCAGTGATTACAGAGACTCCTCAAAACCCTCCTGCCAGTACCTCAGGAGAAGAAAGCTTGAAGGATTATTTATCCAACTCAGTTGCAAATATAAAAAAGGAGTTGATGGATGTGATTATAGAACAGCTACAGATGCTGAAAGTGAATACCGCTAGCATATCCAACGTTGCAGGAGCAGGAAAAGATGTGATACGGTCAAATACTTGGTGTGGTAAGTGTCATCAAGCAGGCCATTTAGCCACTGAATGTACCAGAAAACCAACCATCCCTGGAGCCTTCTATTCCTACTGTTTACGGAAGAACCATACAGAGGACATTTGCTCTCTGAAAGAGATGCATGATAGGAGAAGAAAGGAAGAAGACGCAAGATTCAACTTGCTGGAATCCAAAATGACAACACAGGATATTGGACCCAAGCCTAGGGAGTTTGGTCTTAATTTCGGACCCAGAAGATTTCCCTCCCAAAGTTACAGAGGAAGACAGTCTGGCGGTGGTCAGAGAATAAAAGTGGAGTGTTATAGATGTGGAGAAAAGGGACACACCTCACCAAATTGTCCAAATCCCAGAAGGTCAGTGGATTACAAGCCCTTATGCAGTCGATGCAAAGGAGAAGGCCACACTGCAAAAGACTGTCCAAGCCCAGCCCCAGTGAAAAACTGTGCTACTAACAGTCCGGCTAAGGCCCAAGAGCCTATCTCCAATTTAGTGGAATTGGAAGTTGTTGCCATCACGCGTGCAAAGAAGAAGGAACCATCTATCCAGAAAGAAAATAATCCTCCTGCCAGAACAGTGACGTTCGACCTTCCACCAGAAGAACAGAACAGAACAGAGCCTGACAGTGCCGTACAGAGCATTACAGTGCCACAGAGAGTTACAGAGACAGTTCCAGAGATAGGACCAGAGGTCCAGGAGATAGAGGAGGCGGAGGTGCCGCAAGTGGCAGAAGAAGTTCCCATGATTCCTCTGTTAGAAAAAAGAGGGAAAATGAAAATGGGTGTTGCCCCATTCCCTAACCGGTTAGAGAAGCCAGTGGATTCTATTAAGGAATACGATCTGGTCAAAGATCTAGATACCTTTAAACCAAACCTCACATTCCGACAATTATTGGTGTTGTCTCCCAGTTGCCGAAAACGGTTCAAAAGTATACTGACAAGAAGACGTGGCTTAAGGATTGCTCCTTCAACAGCAACAAAGTCCAATAAAGCTCCAGAGCCTGTAAAAGAAGTGGATATGGCTAACGCCTTCCTAGATCTGGGTACTCCGGAGATTGGCGCGTGGATAGAAGGCTGCTTTATTGCAAATGCACTGATTGATGGAGGTTCATCAGTAAACATTATGACGGATGTGACAATGAAGGATCTAGGCCTACAAGGTGTGCAACCCACCCAATGGCTCATCAGACTGGCGGATCAAAGCAGAATTAAGCCTTTGGGCATTCTCCCATATGTGAAGACTACAGTGGCTGGAAAAGATTATTGGCTAACCTATCTGGTGGTGAAGCCAAACTCTTATGGTACATCCTACCCTCTGTTACTGGGCAGACCATGGCTTTTTGAAGCCCGAGCAAGGACGGATTGGTTCAAAGGAACCTTGACCTTGGGTAAAGGACCCAACAAAGTGGTGTTGAAGCTATACGGTTCTCAAAAAGGACATGGATCCACCTCCTTGGAATTATCTTCTGACTCTCCTAATGAGTCTACAGATGGAACATCAGCAGACGAAGATGCTGTCAAATAGATCCTTCCCAAGAAAATAGTGGCACATTCCTTAACAGTGGATACTGTAAGACAACTCCCAAAAGATGCAAAGCCATTATCAATGGGTGAATATTTCTTGCCTGAACCAGGAACGATTTCCAAAATCACTTCTGACAGTGAGATAGAAGCATGGATGTACTGCTCTCCCTGATACATGGCTATAGTAGAGCTAGAGACAGAGGCTGAAGATAAAATAGAGAACATGTTCTTCTCTTATAGAGCTCTTATAGAAACAGAAGCAGAGACAGAGACAGAGACAGAAGCAGAAGCAGAGACAGAAGAGGATGGATATGATATGGACGAAGAAGGTTATGAAAGTGAGTCAGAAGAGTCTATCCCACCTGCAGAGGATACATTAAAAGAAGAAGTTCCAAAAGCATCAGAAGCAGACGAGCTCATGCTATGGGATAGAATGGCGATGGTACCATTTGGTCTGGTAAATGGATCTTCTCATATGCAAAATCTTTATACGAAATGGATTAAGAAGAATAAGCTGTTTTTCAGCAGTGGCTTATGCCATCCTGACCCATCTTTGCCAAGAAAAGATGATGATGATGCACCGTGCCAACAAGCACCAGTCTCACATACCCAACAGAAATCAGAGGGTCCCTGTTATGCGACGTTCCTGGATGTGTCATCAGAAGACGAGTCTTCAAGCCAGGAGGTAATTAATCGTGAAACCAAACCCGAAACGGCTCTAATCCCATTTCAACATCTCAAGGAGCACCCTAAGTCTCCACCAAAAGAAGAAGTTGGGTCTAGTGGGACATCCGAAGAGGACATCACTTCCTTGAAGGAGTCGGATCTGTATCCAGAAGCAGTCCGCGGGACCTTCATCCGTGAAGTAGAAGGTGAAAGGCAGTTAACCTTTATGGATGAAGATGGCACTGAATGCCACTTGAAGGTGGGTAGCATCCTACCAGAAGAGGAGTTGTCAACCTTGTACAACTTGTTGAAAGAAAATTTGGACGTGTTTGCGTGGTCCTACAAAGACCTAAAGGGAATTGATCCCACAATATATCAGCATCATATTGACTTGGAGCCTGATGCCAAGCCAGTACGGCAACAACAAAGGTGAATGAATCCGAATTATTCCACATTGGTGAAAGTAGAGCTGCTGAAGCTTCTGGAAGCCGAGTTTATCTATCCAGTGGCAAATAGTGAATGGGTCCCACCCATCGTGGTTGTACCCAAGAAGAATGGCAAGCTTCGTATATGTGTGGATTTCCGAAAGCTCAATTCCAAGACAAAGAATGATCATTTTCCTATTCCTTTCACAGACCAACTGTTGGACACAGTGGCAGGACATGAGCTTTATTCCCTTTTGGATGGATTCAGTGGATACAACCAAGTCCAAATCGCAGAAGAGGACCAATCCAAAACAACCTTCATCATAGAATAGGGGACCTATGCTTACCGAGTGATGTCGTTTGGGCTCTGCAATGCCCCTGCTACTTTCCAGCGAGTCATGATGGTCGCATTCCAAAATCATTTGCACGACTTCATTGAGGTATATTTGGATGACTTCTGTGTCTATAGTTTGATCCGTGAACACTGGGGACACCTGGAACAATGCTTTGACCGATGCCAAGAGTATTGGATTTCCCTCAACCTCGACAAATGCATCTTTGGGGTCTCTTCTGGAGTTCTGTTGGGCCACATTGTCTCTGTACAAGGGATATCAACAGACCCTGCAAAGATCGAAAAGATCGTAGCTCTGAAAACACCCACCAACCTCAAACAGTTGAGGGGATTCCTAGGCCATGTGGGTTACTACAGAAGGTTCATAGCCCATTTCGCAACAAAGGCAACCTCCTTGCACAAGCTTTTGAGGAAAGATGCAGAGTCTACTTGGATGGAAGAATGTGACAAAGCCTTCAACACTCTGAAGCAGTGTCTGATTGAGGCACCCATTCTGCAACCTCTTGATTGGACGAAAGAGTTTCATGTACACACTGATGCATCTATTGAAGGCTTAGGCGCTGTCCTCTGCCAGAAGGGCTCCTCGAAGCTGGATCAACCGATCTATTACGCAAGCCGAAAAGTCACTGATAGGGAATGGAACTACACAGTGACCGAGCTGGAGTACTTGGCAATGGTGTTTGCCCTAGAGAAGTTTCGCCACTATCTCCTATCCACCCACTTTAAATTTTATGTGGATCATGAGGCCCTGTCCTTCCTGATGAACAAAGCAGATGTGAAAGGACGAATGATGAGATGGCTCCTTCTATTCCAGGAGTTCGACTTTGAGGTGATTACTAAACCTGGTCGTTCCCATGTTCTGGCTGATCATCTGTCGCGTATCCCACAAACTACAGACGAGGAGCAGGATGATCCAGACCTTCCTGATGCTTCCCTCTTCCTGGTAGAAACTGTAACTCCCTGGTATGCGGACATTGCCAATCTGCTGGCAACCCAACAGTATCCTCCTGGCATTTCTAGTCGAGAGAGGAAGAAGCTTATGCTAGAATCAACCCCCTATACCTTGCTAGGCGGTGCACGGTACAAGAAAGGCAAAGATGAAGTGCTCCGAAGATGTGTTGCAGGAGATGAGATTGGGATTGTTTTGAAGGCTTGCCATGACGAGCCATGTGGAGGCCACTTTGCAGGAGAAGCTACAGCCAGGAAGGCTCTGCTAGCAGGATAGTGGTGGCTGACCCTCCACAAGGATGCCTATGATTATTGTAAAAGATGTGATGCTTGTCAGAGAATGGGGAAACCCACGAAGACAAGTGCCATGCCATTGCAGCCTATTCTTCCCTTAAAGCCGTTTGAGAAGTGGGGCATCGACTTCGTAGTCCAATCGATCCTCCCACCAGAAGGAAACATAACCGATACATTCTCGTATGTACGGATTATGTCACAAAGTGGTGTGAAGCTAAAGCCCTAAAGCGGGACGATGGTAACAACGTGGCCCTGTTCATGTACAAGAATATCATCACCCGTTTTGGCAGTCCCTTAGAGCTGGTAAGTGACAGAGGTACTCATTTCCTTAACAAAGTCATGGAAGAGTTGACAGAGCTGTATAAGATCCGCCACCGCAAGTCCACTCCTTATTACCCCAGAGCCAATGGCCAAGTCGAAGTCACCAATCGCATCCTCTGCTCGATTCTGACAAGAACGATTGCCGCACATCGTCGTGATTGGGATGATCGACTTACAGAGGCCCTCTGGGTGTATAGAACCTCCCATAAAGCAGCAACAGGACAGACACCCTTCCAGTTGGTGTATGGTATAGAAGCTGTTTTCCCTGTTGAACTGGAATTACCCTCTTTGAGAGTGGCTATCAAAGAGCGTTTGGGGGACGATGATTCACTGCAACGCTATCTCCTGCACTTGGAATGTTTGGACGAAATTCATAGGATGACTCTACAGTGCATGGAAGCCACGCAAGCTCGACGCAAGGCTTACCATGACAGCTTCATCAAGCACAAGGAGTTCAAAGAAGGTGATTTGGTCCTAGCCTATGATTCATGATTTGGCAAGTTTCCTGGCAAGCTCCAACAGCGGTGGATGGGCCCATATAAGGTAACTGCCGTCAACCCTAATGGCTCTGTCCAAGTGCAGACCGTTGATGCCTCTGATGATCCCTTTCTGATCAATGGATATCGCCTGAAGAAGTACTTTCCTCCTTGGGGATCTTGACAATCACGGTCACTTGATCCTTTCCCCCGTTGGCGTGGCACTGTACTTCTTATGATGTTACTTCTGATAGCCGTTCTTCAGCCACTCCTGATGAGGTGGACGCAACCCTCTGTCCCCTCAACCCTACCTTCCAGCCTTGATCTCTTATCCTCTATTTTCCACCAGCGACAGTGGCGAGGTGGGTTCTGATAAGTGGTATTTCTATCATTCCCTTGCTTAATTTTTAAAAAAAAGAAAAAGATATACATATCGGTCATGGGAGAAAATGACTTAGGTCCCTGTCATGCCGACCTATTCTTCGAGAAAAGGTGGAAACACCCTCGGGAATAGGGGAAACAAAGAAAAAAAACAAAAAAAAAACAAGAAAAACAAATCTGTTATGGGAGAAAAGGAAGCAATTCCCTGTCATAGCAGGCCTCGTTCCAAGAAAAGGTGATAACCACCCTTGGGTGAGAAGCTGACTGTAGAAAAGGTGGCAACACCTAGCAGTCCAGAAAGTGGATTCATCACTTGAAATTTCCAGGATCCAATTCCGAAGTTACCTCCCTTGGTATGCTGTGTCCTGGGTCTCTCTGCAGAGCATCTAACTGTCCTTTAGCAGACGCCATGTTCTATCCAACTCAATGTTCGATTTGATGGCTACCTCCCTGGGTACGCCTCTTCAATAACTGACGACGCGATCTTCATCGACAAACAATCGAGTGACGTGAGCTTTCATCCTAACCGGATGGGGAAGTGAGTATGGATTACCTCCTGTAACTATCAACCGAGAGTGAGACAGAGGGTGGGGCGAGAGACCAATCTTTTCTCTTCAAATCAAATGAGAGGTGAGTAGTGTGAATGAAGTGTTGCACGCACGGGATAGGCCTCTCCATGCACAAAGCACGATTTGTTTCTGTGCACTGTATTATAAGGCTCCCTGGCTTTCCTTCTCGCATCGTATACCGGCACAGGGCGGGATGCACAGTTGCACCATCAAATGCGCACAAGGCATACAACCTTTGCACAAGTGATCGTGAGGATTACATCAATGGGTTTCAGGACATGGCTGCCCTCCTGTATCTATCAATAGAGCATGAGACAGAGGGTGGGCTGAGTGTGACTGGAGTTTCTTCAATCAAATTACCGAGAGGTGAGATTGAGGGACGTTATGACACTTGGAGTTAGGTATGTTTCCGTTTCCCTATGCACCCACGGGATGGGTCTCTACCGTCATCACAAGACACATCACCCTGTTCTGTACACTGCACTGTAAGGCTCCCTTGCCTTCCTCCTTGCACTTATGCCAGATGGGTTGGACGCACTAATGCACCATCAATTGTGCACCCTGGCATACTTCTTCTGTACCATTCCCTTGTCGATTCCTAAACCGGGTACGAGATATGGGTTTCAATCCTTATTCCTCGAGTGATATTAGTCATGGGGCGAGTGACAGTTCTTTCATTTCATTTGAGTGATTGTGAGTGGAGTGCAATATCCATTGCCATCGACAAATTTCCTGCGATTCCTTCAATCAGCTACCTCCCTGGGTGCTGCCGCGTGGTCCTTGCCATGACGGATGTGTGCTGTGAAGATGCCTTGGTCCCTCCAGCGGCCAACAATAACACAGGACATGCCATCGACAATCAACCGTGATCCTCAACAAAATGGGCCAAGTTTTCTAACCCTACAACTTCTGTTTCTCAGTGACGTTTATGTTTTAAGTGTGGGAACGTTAGTGGATGGTCTGTGGCGTGGTTCTAGGTCCCTGTTGTTCGGTTCACCCTATCCGTTAAGGTCTTAAGTGTGGGGACACGTCCCTGCGCGTCTACATTGCATACCCCTCTGCATATGCCTCAACCTGCTAATGCCTCTATGCCATGCCTTGTTGTTACCCTAATGGGGTCCCTTCCCACCCAACCGTTCATGTTCCACCCACCCTTGGGGCTGTTCCCTTGCAGTTTTCCTTCATTCCCTGCTTTTGTGGTCTTGCCATGTGAATGCACACTATGTTTACTGAAGTCCAAATCCAACCTTATAGCCATGTTCCGTTTGAAGTGACCATTTTTCCTTTTTACCTACCTCTGTTCCGGTGCACGGTTTTTGAGTTATTAATTTTTGAAGCATTTTACGCACATTAGCCGGGTTTTCCATGTGAACGCACTTTTCTTGCTTCGGAACCGTGATCTGACATCATAGCCTTGACAATCACTTTCTCCCTGACATTTTTCCTTTTTACTCTGAGTCATTCCGATGCACGGTTTGTCCAATATTAATTTTCTGATTTTTCGAGACTTTTTCGTGCGTCTTTAAGATATTTTTCCATGTGAACCTGCCCTATTTGCATTGGAATTCCAATTTGATTTGACAGCCGTGTCCCCCGTGCCTTCCCCTACCTTTTTCCTTTTTCCTCCACCCTCTTTCGCCTTCTGGATTTTTTATTAATAATTTTTAAATACGTTTCGAGTGTATTTTTGGTGTTTTTCGCATGTGAATCCCTCCTACTTCCACCGAAACTGCGGTTTAACATGACAACCCTGTACCCCCCCTTCCTGCGGACATTTTTCCTTCTTATTGCATGTCATTCTGGCGAACGGTTCGTCCAATATTAATTTTCGATCCCATTTTCGAGTTTGTTTTTTGGGTTTTTTCCACGTGAATGCATCTTATCTTAGTCGAAACTATGTATTTATGTGATAGGATTGTCGGGCATGTCTTTCTGCACATTTTTCCTTTTTCCTGCACCTCGTTCCGATGCATGGATCTTCCGATATTAATGTTTAATGGCATTTTGGACCCGTTTTTTGTGTTTGTTGCACATGAACGCCCTGTCTTTCCCCCGGAACCCTCGCTGCATGTTTTCCCTGTCTTCCCCCTGCCGTCCTGCCCAATTTTTGTTTTTACGCCATTTCGTTTTGACATCTGGATTGGAAATTATTAATTTTTCTTTATTTTTCTGTGTTTTCGCGCGCTCGTCCCGTGCATGAACGCGCCCGTTTTCGATTTTACACGTTTTAACGCGCCTTGGTCGCGTCCGTGTGCCCCGTCCCCGCATTCGGGCGCCCTTTCAATCCCGTCACGACAAATTTTTTTACCCCCGCCTCGCGTACGCGCGCAGGACGGGGGGGTACGCCTCTCCTTTATGGGCCCCCCGCCCATTTTCCCCCTTTGGGCCCCTGCCCATCTTCCCACCCCTACCCTTCCCCGGGCACCCCCAACCCCTACCCCACCCTACCCTACCCCCTGGGCACCCCACCCATTCCCACCCCTAGGTACTCCCCATGGGCTCCCCTATCGGCACCCCCCCTATGACCTAACCCCTACCCCTACCCCTACCCCACACCCTTCCCTATCCCCCACCCTTCTCTCTCCCCGACCCCTCCCCACCCCAACTACCTCCCTCCCTTTCTCCCTTCCCTCTGCCTGCGTGCCCCCCCCTCCATATCCTTCCTCTCCTCCCTTCCTATTCTCCCGCCTGCCCTGCTCCATCTCCTTTTCTTCATCCCCAACTCCTCCTCTCCTTCCACTCCTTCCCCTCCCTCTTCTCCTCGAGCAACGCCGCCACTGCACCCGCCTATGGCCTCACTATGGCCTTCCCCCTCCTCCATGACGCACAACGCCCTCTGCCCGTCCTCAGTCGCGACACCCGCTCCCCACCCTGCTCCAGCCTTGGGCCGCCGTGACGCCGCCGCGCCGCCCACGCCGCCCGCGCCAGCCCCGTAGCCACCCCGTCAGCAGTGCCCCTCGCCCTCTCCTTTCCTGCTTCCCGCTGGCCGTCCTGTAGCGCCCTTTGACCGTGACGACGTCGCCCTCCCGTGCCTCCCGTCCGCCGCCCTCCCGTGCCTCCAGCCCGCCGCCTCGCCCTCCAATCCGACCCGTCGCCCTCTGCCAGTTGCTGGTGCCGTGGACGCTGCCACGTGGCGCCCTCCTGCCCTGCTCCCTGTCGTGAAGCCCGCACTGCCCTGTTGACCTCCCCTCCGCCTTCGTGACCTCGCTGCCACGTGTCCACCTGCACCCTCCACACACCCCCCCTCCCCCCATCCTAGTCCCCATTCCCCCAGCTAACCTATACACCACCCCACCCCCACACTAATCCCCTTTCCCCCTAGTTCACTTACACCACCCACCCCCGACCAGGCCCCCTTTCCCCCCCAGCCAACACACTCCCCACCCACCCCCACACTAATCCCCTTTCCCCCCAGAACACACTTCCCCCATTTCCCCCCACCTAAGCCCCCATTCCCCCCAGAAAAACCCACTACCCCCACCTCCTACCTAGCCCCCATTTCCTCCACTAAGCACAACCCCCCTCTAAGCCCCCTTTTCCCCCCCAGAAACCTGCAGAACCGCTGAACCGCAGCAAACTTCCCGTAAGCCCCGTGTCATCCGCGGAAAACCCTATTTACTCCCCCTTTCCTCTGCGGACAACCAGCAGTCCCACGCAAAACCCACAGATAACCTTTTCCGTCCTTCAACACGCGCGCGGGTGTGTACGCACGTGAATGTTCGTGCGAGTGTGATTGTTCGTGATTGATCGTGCGCGGGTGCGGGACTTTGATCGTTGGTTGCTGACACGCAGCTGCCACGCAGCTTATTTCTGGATATTTTCCCAGATTTTTAATTCAAACACCCGAAACCTTTAAAACACTAAAAAAAAAACAACAAAAAAATAAAAATTAAACAAAAATCAACCTTTAAAATTCTGCCAAAAAAAAAATCTAGAAAAATTCCTATTATTTCTGCAACCCATGGCCATATTTTTCTACACCTGTAAATTTCAAAAAAACACATTTCCGACCATTTTAAAATTCCTCAATCTTTTAAAAATACCCAAAAATTTTGAAAAAAATTCATTAAAAATGCTAAAAATTTCCAAATTAATTTTTAAAAAATTCCTAACACTTCCATTAACATTTTTATTTATTTTTGGCATATTTTTTTAAGCTGTCACAATATTTCATTTCACACCTCAATTCCTTAAAAATAAAAAAGAAACAAATCAATAAAATAACAAAAAACCTTTTTCATCCAACACGAACTAAACATCTAGAAAAACCATCCAGATATTTTTGGATTGAGGAGAGCGCATTCTTTGCATTTACATACATCCACTACCAGGTATTTTTCCTTTTATTTGTTATTTTTTTCAGCTACCCCAAAATCCACGATTAATATAGAAATAAAAAACAAACAAGACAAAAAAACCAACCACACAAACAAACAATAAAAAAAATGAAACCTAAACACCACCATGGCACGCGCATTCGTGCTAAACACACCATTTTTTTAAAAATAAAAATAAACTCGCCGTTCACTTAGCACGCGCTACGTGCGCTAAAGAGGCACTTTAATAATTTTTAATTAAAATGTACAGCCGTCACAAGAGCACGCGCTGGCAAAAAAGCGCTCCACATCACCTTAATTTGTAATCAATGAACTTGCATTTAGAGACCCAGTCTGGGTATCGAAGTCCGGGATTCGACTTAAAGCACCGCTTTAACCTAATAATTGGTAATTAAATTTATAATAAAGAACCGCCGTTTTCTTGCTAAGGTTTATCACTTAATAAAAATTCACCCATTCTTAATAATTTATTAAAATAAACCCTTCATTAAATTAATTCCCCCTCACTTCACTTATTTCCCCTTTTTAACGAACCCGTTTCGTGGGATGGGTATGCGTAGTCTTTGGAGTTGTTTCCATGGTCAAACATTGGTTTATCAAAGTTGTGGTCTTGATATGTGTAGGTTGTTGTGATATTTTGATTTAGTGTCTTTGTTACGGTTAAGGGTACGGTGTGTAGTTTTTTTCTTTATTGCCTGATACAGGGATTTGGGTGTTTGTATGATGCATAGCGTGAAGCTTTCGGTCGCATAAGTCTAGAGGTCATGTCGAATTTTTTCTAAGCTGTGGTTTGTTTGGGGTTAGTTGGTCGAGTCACGTTTTATCGTTTTGGTTGATATCTTATCTTTGGTTTTTGTCTGTTGCTTTGCAGGCATTCTCCTTGATTGTCTGTGTTTGTGGTGTGTGTGTAACCATCTGAATGGCGCCTTCTTACGCTCCTCCTCCTATCAAGTATGTCCCACTCGTCAGTAGGGATTACTCTTCCCTACTCACTTTTGAGCCTCTCACGAAGGCGGGACTCTCGCTGCTTTTGTGGCTACCTCCTTTCCATTGCTTCCAGAGGATCCATCGTTGTGTGACGAGTTTCTGGCCTCCTACAGCAAGAAGTTGAGACTAGTCCAGGGTATTTCTATGACTTTGACACCTCGAGGCCTAGGGAAGGCTCTTTCTCTTCCCTCCAAAGGTGAACCTTTTGTTACCACTCGTCAGCTTTTCTCTAATGAAGATATTCTGAAGCTGTTACAAAAGCAGACAAGGAAAATGCTAGATGTTAAGAAGGTGATAAACTCTTCAGGAGTTTCCTTTTTCATGATCACTGATCCTGTATGGAAGATGGTTTGTAAGTTTCTCCAGGACAGGTTTATGCCTGCCAAAACGCCATCCCAGTACTTGTCCAAAGAGCTTTTCACAGCTTCCAGGATGGTGTTGAAAGGAATTGCTATTGATTGGAGCACTTACCTCCTCACTAAAATGGATCAACATTTCGTCAAAGTCACCAGGGGTAATGTTACCAATGTCACATATGGATCATATTTGTCTGCCTTCTTAACCTATTTAGGTTTATAGAAGACTGTGCCTCCACCTCCTCCATCAGATCTAGTACCTCCTCCTCCACCTTCAGATGAGTCAGAACCTATTGACATAGAAGATGATGATTCTCCACCTCCCCTGGTTATCCAGCGCAAACGCTTGAAGTGGGTAGCGGATAAAGCTCCTTCAGTTCTTCCTTCAGTGCCCATTCCTGCTACCTCTGGCAGTGATCTCCCTGGGTATCTCACTTGTAATAACCTGTTCAGAGCACATCGCGAAGGATCATTGGATATATCAATTCCCTCACTGAATAGTCTAGTCTCGGGGGATGCAATTCCTTTCCTCTGTAAAGACATTTAGAGTTCCATTGAATTGTCAATGATAGCTTGTGTTCAACAACTGTACGCGTCCTTTTATGAAGAACTCATGCAGTCTAAGGACCAGTTGTATAAGGCAACACCGAGTTAGCTTCTGATAAGGATACCCTAGCAGATTTGTTTAAGCAGATGGAACAACAAACCCAACTAGTTGCAACCCAACGAGATGAGATCTCTTCTTTGAAGATCCAATTACTAGAGGCTCAATCAGAGGTTACTAGCCTTTCAGCGGAGAAGGAGAGGATGTCCACAGATACCATGTTGATGTCATACATGTATCTACGAGGAGACTTGTTAATTCCAGATGAGGTGGATATGGCATGGTATGTGGGGGACGTGGTTCTACAAGCTGTTTTGTATGTAAACCATTTGGAGTTGCGCATAGCTGACATGTTTCAGAGTTACTCCTCCAAAGTGGTTGATTGTCCTGATAATTCGTGGCATACCATAATTGATTCTGTGGTCCTGAATCAAAGATAAAACACAACTCCTACCTATGCCCAGAGTACTAATCAACTGAGAGTGGATCTCTTAGCTTATCTTTCAAAACATAATCCGTTTGATTCTACTTTTTTTGATGCCTATCATAGAAGATCTCTCTTAGGACCTTCTGTATTACCAACAAATGGCTCATCGATATGATCTATATCTTTCCCTTTGTCAAACTAATTCCACAACTATTTTACCCATTCTTTTCCAACCTTCATCTTTCCCTCAAATTCCCATTTTTACATACTGTTCCTTTATTGAAGATAGAGTATTTTCCCCTTCTCCACCATGTCCTTCTCCATCCATTCATGTACCTTCCACCTTTCCTATTTATCAGTTAACACCCTTCTTAAGTGATTCCATACAAATTTCTGCCACTCCTTCTTTAAATCATTCTTCATTTTATGACTTTGCCTATCCCTCACTTCATCCACTTTTCCTTATTCCACTACCCTCACCTAACACTTCTATATCTCAACCACCTCAGTTGGTTAGTGACTATGACAGGTTTGATAATCAGATTTCCAAAAGAAGGGGATGGAGTTCGAATGATTCCCTTACAGGACCTCAGATCAATTGGCCAGTAATTCCAGGAGAATGGACAGATGCCAGTCAAGCTTATCAGAACTATGTTCATTTTGCTCAGCAGTATTCACAGTCTGCAGATCCTTCAGTGCGATTAACTGCTCACTTTGCTTGGTACCTGGCGTATATGCATAGGCACTCTCATAATGATTCCAAGCCTATTCCAAAGTTGTGCATGAATGTCAATGTGAGCATTGATTCCCAGCAACTGGATATATTGTATTTTCATGCCCTTTGTTTGCCTAGCAGATACCTGGTCATGTTGGAAAGGATGTGCTGTCTTCAGTTTTTTCAAAATCCTCCCAAAACCTTTGTAGATGAATCCTTGTCTATGGATCATTTCCGAAATCATCAATCTTTCAAGCGGGATCATCTTCATTGATACCTTTCCAATGTATGGTGGATGCTTTTTAATGAAAATCTCTTTTTGGAGGAGTCATTCAGATGGTTGTGTTGTGTGTAGTGTTTGTGTTGTGAGTTCATTTATGTAAAAAGAACATATTGGATTGGATTTCTGTGAGCTAAATTTTTGAAGAATTGTGGTGATGGGGTCGTGGTTGCAGAGTTGAAGCTGATGAAGAAGAAGAAGAAGAAAACTCTTATATCCTTTACAAGTTTGTTGTGATTTCTATTTTGATAAGCAGTGTTAATGTATAAAGGGTTTTTCTTTCGTTGTATTTTTATATTAGATACATGTTATAAGATGGGGTCGTGGTTGGATGGATTGTTTTTGAAGAGATATTGAAGATTAAAGTTGCGCTTTTTACCTGAACTTGTATTCCCTTTTTCCTGGGTCGCGAGGATGCTTCCTTATTAAGTGTGGGGATATGTTGAGTGTTGAAATGACTTGTTTTTTGGCTGATTTTTGTTGTTTTTGAGAGCTAAATGGTTGATTTTATGAGACGATTGATTGGTTTGGAAGTGGTTTGAGAGTGTTTTGGATGATATTGAGTGTGTTTTGGAAGTTCATGATGTTTATCAGTGGTTCTGTGATGTTCTGATAGGTTCTGTATAGCTTCTGTTTTGTTCTGTTTTGTTCTGATTGTCTTCTGTAAGGAGGGATGGAGTATTGATTGATGATGATTGAGATCTTGTGAAAGCTTATTGAATGGTTTTTGAGAGTTTGGAATGGTTTGAGTATGAGTTATGTGGTTTTGATGACCTTCTGTAACCTTCTATAGGTCTTCTGTAGAGCTTCTGTCTCTGTTCTGTTCTGTTCTATACGGTAGCTGTTTTGGTACTATACTGTGACTGTTCTTTATGCTTCTGTATGTGTTCTGATGGATGAGAGTGTAGCTTGGGAAAGTTTTCTAGCCTTGGAAAGAGGTGAATACAAGTGTAAAGGAGCTGAAAGAAGTGAAAGAAGTAGCTGTTGAAGACTCAAGTAAAGACTGAAGTGAAGTGACAGTAGTGAGCTATGAAAAGACACTGTAGTGGCTCTGGTGACTCTTCATATCAGACATACCTCTTGGGAGGGGTATCCACGACCTAAGAAGGATTATTGAGAGTGATTTTGAGAGAATTGTAGTGAGGATATGATGTATTATTGATAGAGAGAGAGAGAGAGAGAGAGAGAGAGAGAGAGAGAGAGAGAGAGAGAGAGAGAGAGAGAGAGAGAGAGAGAGAGAGAGTCAGAGATAGTCAATTCTACTAAAACGGAGTAATTGTATATGAGAGATTGAGAGAGAAGACTATGAAGATATTGAAGATGAATACTATGTGATATATTTCCATTCAAAGATGGTGTATTCCTTTGCTTTCTTTGTTCTATTGATGGATTTTGTGAAGATATTGAAGAATATGGTTGATTCTATCAAATCCGTGGGAGATCTACATGATGCCGTATGAAGATTTGTTGTGCATGGTGTTCTTTTCTTCATTGTGATCATATGAAACATAATAAACAAGCTTGTTGATGTTACAAGATAGATTTTCTTGCAAGAGAATTCCCTTTTCCTTGGTGTTCCTCTTGGGGCTCCATTGTGGGATGAGGCTCCCGTGATGCATATGTATGCATTTGAGGCAATTGATAGAACTTTAAGGGATATTATGAGTTGTAATAAACCATTTGGTGGAAAGGTCACTTTACTTGGAGGTGATTTTAGACAAATCCTTCCTGTCGTGATGAAGGGCTCCTATGAAGATATTGTTAATGTGACACTATGTTACTCTCATTTATGGCAATGTGTTAAGGTGCTAAGGTTGTTTGGGAATATGTGGATGTCAACCGTTGGTGATGTAATCGATAATGGGTTTATTGGTTGGATTCAAGGGATAGGGCATGGAGTGGGTAATACAGAGAATTGTGATAGGTTAGATATTCCATCTGGCATGGTATTAAAAGGACACTCTATTGAAACCTTGGTTGATAGTGTGTATAGTGAAGTATCCACTGTGAAAAACTTTGGACCATATTTCAGCGAGCGTGCTATACTTGCAGCACGGAATATAGAGGTGGCCTCTTTGAATCATCATGCATTGCAATTGATGCATGGAGAGGTTATACAGTACTATAGTGTGGCTTCGATTGCAAAGACAGATGGCAGCTCATTTTTATACTCTGTAGAGTATGTAAATACACTAGATCTTGGAGGTGGGTTTCCTCCCCATCTATTGCTGCTAAAGATGAATGCACCTATTATTCTACTTAGAAACTTAAATTCGAGAAAAGGTTTATGTAATGGTATACAGTTGATATGTAAGGCATTCAATAGAAAGGTGATAGATGCTGAGATAATAACAAGAACAAATGTAGGGGAACGAGTTTTCATTCCTAGGATCACTTTTATTCCTAGTGCTTTGCAATTTCCATTTACTATAAGGCAGATGCAATTTCCTATTCGATTGGCGTTTGCTATGACCATCAATAAGTCATAGGGCCAGACTTTGTCTGTTGTTGGTCTTTACTTGAAGACACCAATATTTACACATGGATAGCTGTATGTTTCATTTTCAAGGGTGAAATCCTCATGTGGTGCGAGAGTCTTGCTAGATGAAAATGGGAGCATTATGAATGTCACAACGAACATTGTATACAAGGATGTGCTTCAGAAGATACAATAAGGTGTATTACTTTTTTGCAAGGATGCATGCAAAGATGTGCTTTTTTGGAGGGTGCAATGGTATGCTTGCTTTTTTGCAGGGATGTATCCATTGAAATTTGATAGCTTTGTAGTCATTGCTTGGATCATATGTGAAATGGCCTTTATGCCATGTTGAGTTGGTATATGCTTTGTAGTAACTAATTATTTCCTACACTATATTTAAGTGTTTACTCCACTTTTGCAGATATCTACTCCATGTTGGGGTTATTATCCAGCTTCTGAGTATCAGAAGGAACTACAATGTATATTGCACGTAGAAACAACGCATGATATTATAAGAAGAATGCTTGCAAGGGTCATGAGTGTTTATATGATTATGTTAATATAGAGATTATACTTCCAATTTTATTGAGGTGGTGCATTGTGGAGAAATTCGGTGTTTTTGAGTGCATATGGGTGAAGCTGAACATGATAAGAGGTTTCGACGATCTCACACTGATAGAATACCAAGGGGGTGGCCGACATATGAATTTAAAGGCCTCGGTTGCATCGTGATGCTACATCAAGCTATGACAATGCCTATTGAGTGGTTTGCAGGTGTTAGGCCAAGTATTGTTATTCTAAAGTTAAGTAATCTCTG
Organism: Lygodium microphyllum; assembly: GCF_053477565.2. Lineage (NCBI taxonomy): Eukaryota > Viridiplantae > Streptophyta > Polypodiopsida > Schizaeales > Lygodiaceae > Lygodium > Lygodium microphyllum. Next base: position 118,984,996 of record NC_141155.1, read on the forward strand.
TCAATGATTAGATGTGTTTACATTTACATTGTGGCTTTCTAAAAATTTAGGTGCAAGAAAGAGAGAAAAGATTGTCATGTCCCCTATACCAGTGCCAAGGTGAGGAGTGGCAATGGGACTTGCTTCACCTAACCATGTTGTGTTGAAGAGTGGAAATTTTTCCCGTGTTTCCTCAAAGAAAAGAAAGCTTTGTTTTGGTTAGTCTCCCTATGAATTTTTTGGTTTATTTGTTCGCATTGGCGCAATCTCTAAAACAAACTTTGGTTTTTGGCTTTACTTTATCTATATGCATTATTAATACCGAGAGTTTTTTGAAATGCTTGGACACACATAAACTTTGTAATTGTGACATCCAAGGATGATATAGAGGTACTTCTAACTTTTGCGCAAAGCAAGTATGGATACAAGTTTACAAGTTTGGTGCATGGTCATTGCACATATATACGAGTGTTTGTACATCTATGTACAAATGTATTTTTAGCCTTTTATACTTGCATATACGAGAGAGAGAGAGAGAGAGAGAGAGAGAGAGAGAGAGAGAGAGAGAGAGAGAGAGAGAGAGAGAGAGAGAGAGAGAGAGAGAGAGAGAGAGAGTGTGTGTGTGTGTGAAAGGGGGGGAGAGATGTAAAAAGGGTGAGAGATGGAGGGGTTGGGGGTAAAGGAGAGGGGTAAGAAAGGGGAGGGAGGGGGAGAGGTGAAAAAGGGGGCGGAAGGAAGACATAGAGGTTGTAGAGGGAGAAGAGAGATGAAAAGGGAGGAGGGAGGGAATGAGGAGATATGCGAGAGAGAGAGAGAGAGAGAGAGAGAGAGAGAGAGAGAGAGAGAGAGAGAGAGAGAGAGAGAGAGAGAGAGAGAGAGAGAGAGAGAGAGAGAGAGAGAGAGAGAGAGAGAGAGGATGCATTTCGTATGCCTTTTGTTTGTGGTCAAGTGCAATGTTATTTCTAATTGTAACATGCAAAGCAAGTATGGGTAAAGTTTAGAGTTCTAGTGCATAATGAGAGGTGTTGTATACATATATGAGTCTCTATACACCTAAATGCAAGTACATGTCTATCCTTTTGTGCATGCATACGAGAGAGAGAGAGAGAGAGAGAGAGAGAGAGAGAGAGAGAGAGAGAGAGAGAGTAAAAACAAAGGGGAGAGATGCAAATGTGGTGTGAGGGGTTGCAAATAGAGGAGAGGGATAAACGGGAGAGAGAGGGGAGAAGGCTAGAGAGAGAGAGAGAGAGGTAACATATATGTGAGAAAATTCACAAAGACGAGAGGTGTGAAAAGGGTGGGGAGAGAGAGAGATTGGCAATAAGTAGTGAGATAGATTCAAAAAAGACAGAAAATAGTGAGCACACATGTGACCTCTTATGCTCGAGGACGTGCAAAAGAAGAATATGTGTTCATGCTATGGTTGTGCAATTGTACAGATGTTACAACTATATAGATGTTATAGTTGTGCAATAGAAGCAAATTATATGGTGCTTTTACACTCAAGGATGGCAAAGTTACTATGCGATAGGGAAGCGTTGTCCACTTTGTGGCAATGAGGCTATCGTAAAGCGGGATAGCGTTCCTTCGCGCGCAAGGAACGCTAGTATATATTATACAAATAAACATATGTGTTTTTGTGTGAGCCTTTTGCAAGACCGTTCGTATCATCATACAGGCCTTTCATAAGACCTTCCCTATCTCATTATCTCCATAGCAACTTTCTACATCTATGTTGTTACAGAAGCAACATACATTCAAGCTTTACAGCTTCATGAGGCATAGAATGTTGTTGTCAGTCATTATAGTATTCTGAGAGCACTGTAGAATATTGATTTAGCCTGCGAGTGCCACATTTATCATTCACACCATGCCATGGCTTCATGGCCCGCATTTGTGTATCGTGGGGATAGTTCTTAGGATGCATCAATGTGCCAAATAGCAAGTTAAGGACAAAGATGATAGTTCTACACATTGAATATGAATATGGGAGTCGTTTCCGTTAGGAACAATCTTTTTTATTTATAAGTATGTCGGCTTCATTGTGTCATTCTTATTTGAATGGTAAAACATTGGGTGATGACCTATTGATCATCAATTCAAGTGTCATAAACAATTAAACCTTAAGTTATTAGTGCAACCCTTAATTCCAAATCTTAAAATCTCTATTTGTGCAAGCCTTATCTGCCTACATTAAAAACTATATTGCAACCATTACCTTAGGTTGACGAGCAAGGAGTAAAACTTTTGCACATTATAAATCGTGATGTTGATTTTATATATATAATGTCGATATGATCCACACATGTCATTGGATTCAAGTCATGCAACTATTCGTCTCCTAGGTTTCTCGATTCAAAGTTTAGAATGCTAGCACCACTACAACATAGATGCATTTACATATATTAATAGATTAGGTCCATGACCTCTATTCAAACCCATGTCATTGGATTTAAAGTCCAATGTGCTAACTACTACCATAGAATCATTTGATGTCGAGCGGCTTACAACTTTCTCTTTGAATGAATCAACAACATCAACTGCATCACTTGGACAAAAGAGCTATTCAATTGGACTAGGGAACCTCATTTATCACTCTAGAGATCACAGCCATTGTGTTAAGTCCCCAATCATTCCATTGCTCTTAATTTGGTCACGTTCTAGTTTAGCCACATTAGTACACTCTTCCATGAATCCAAGATTTAATTCCAACCCTCTTAGGTTCCAAGACTCACTTAGGTTCCATGAAGTAAAATGCAAGCATTTTGACATTTACAAGCTTGACATTTCAAAAAGTAAAATCCTAGTATCTTCACCTTTAGAACTATTACCTTTAGGTTCCAAGACTCACTTAGGTTCCATGAAGTAAAATGCAAGCATTTTGACCATTATAAGCTTAACATTACAAAAAGTAAAATCCTAATATCTTCACCTTTAGAACTATTTTACCTTTGAGATTGAAACAAAGTAAAAATTGCAAGTATATTACAACTAGTCTTGATGTAGGTATCAAGCTCTACATCTAGCTCACAATACATAATATCCTTACCACTAACATAATTGTTTGTTGGATCCTAAGTCCTACAACTCTTGGTTTTGAGGTTGCCAAAAGCTATTATTAATGTTGATTGACATCTATACTTATGACTAAAGTTAAATGCTTGGTGATTCCTAGCTTTTGCAAGAATTGGTTTTGAGAACTCCAAAAAGCTTCCAAAAAGATGTGATTTTTTGGTGAATCTAATGTCTACAAGTAGTGGCTTTGAGAACTCTAAGGCCAAAACCTTAGGAATGTCGATGGGAATTGATTTTCATGAAAGCACTTTGACATCCAAGGTTACACTCTTTTGTACGTGTACAATTTTTGTCAAGCAATTTTTATAATGTATATGTCCTTTGAGACTATTATATAATAATATAGATTGGTTATTATTTCACACACTCAAGTTCATGTGGATTAAGTTTAAGCAACATGCCTAACAAATAAATCGTACTATGGGATGCCACACATCACCTTTCTTTTACACATTTTCAAAGATGTGCACACACATAACGTCATGTATCTAAAAACTTAAAAGATAAATATAAAGATTAACCCTAATGATACCACATATAATGTATCAATGTAATTAATATATCTAACATGTGTACAAAGTTGTAGACAACACTAGCAAAGTTTAGGGTTTAAATATTTGTAACATTCACTAGTATGTATTTGAAGGTTAATATGTGTATGGCCAAAGCTAAAATTATCTTATCCGTAAATATTGACATTAGTTTTAGTTATTCATGGACACCCTCAATCACATTAACTCTCACCAACAATGACCCTTTGTAGTGTCATTGTTCAAGTGGACCCATATAAGAGAAGTAAGGACATTGGAACCGCCAATTTCAAGCCCCCACAAAATGACAATACAAGGGGGTTGAGATCTATATGGAGTGAATATCATAAGTACCACTAGCCATCTCACTAAGGCTCCCTTTTTGAGAGTGCTTAAGGATATATCTGACAGGTTGTCTTCAATTGCTTCTATTGAGGGCCTCAATAAGAAATGGAAATTGTCTTCCCTACTCTACTTATAGGAGGCAGCAAATGATTTTTTAATTGATTTTTTGAGCGATGCATATATTGCAGTTGCTCATGTACATTGAATTACATTGATGAATAAGGACTTTAGTATGGTTAGTAGACTTAGGTATAAGTTTGACAAAGTTTTGAAGCCTCTGCCAACAACTACTAATCAAAAGGCATTTGAAATCCTCAATATTCCACCCAAGGTGTCTAGAAAACGGAAGGAGCCAAAGGAGTCGCTAGCACCCAAGGTTGAGGATGTTACTCACTCTTATCCTACAAGGGTTGCAAGTCATACCCTTGTGACTACATCACCTTGTTTAAAATGCAAGAATTGTGTATATTATATTATCAAGTAATATTTATAGCTCCTTGAGGGTGCTCTTCTTTGTCTAGTGACCAGTAGATATTTGTAGGGCTTTTTTTGTCAATGCAATGACATTTTCCATCTATGTGACATCATTAATGTCCACTGCACATGCAAAAATCTATTTTCCTACTTCCCCTTGATATCATAGATAGATCTAGAGCAAAAGGTATTTTTTGCATTAGTTTATGAGAGTGCCATGCATAATCTTAATTGTTCTAGTATGGCCCTTCTACCCTACATATATTCTTCTCAATTTACTTTAAGAATAAATTTGGAAATTTGAGTCAGTTTTTATTTACAACTATGTATTTTTGGGAAGGCGTTTTCCCTTCACACATTGTGAAACTTGAGTCAACTCTAGGATGAAGCAAACTTGTCTTTCCCTGAACACTAGGATGTTACAATATGCTAATTAGGCCTAATACACGTTGAGTTGATGGATGTGGTACACCAAAGATTCATGATGGACAATTGTTATTTTAAAGGAAAGCACCTTTCCACCCCTTGAATGTGTATTGATGAGATGGCAAAACCATGGAGGTATATCTAACTAAGTTATGGGTTCAAATTTGCCCATGAGTAAATTGGGGAAAGACCATGCCTTGCAAGGATGGTGAGGTCACGATGGTCCCTTTGGACATCTCACAACTACTTTTTCAAAAGACTCAATCGTGGACAGAGCACGCCCCTCAATGTTTATGGTGGCCTAACCTTAGTTTGATATGGGACCATGGTTGATTACGCTAGAAGAGTGGGTGTGATTGGCACATATACCCTATGCCCCATGCCTATGATGTAAATCTCTCCTTGATAAGAAATCATTTTAAATTTTGCTCCCTATTGAATTTATAATGAAGCCTTGGACCATAGGACCAAAAATTAGTTCAAACTTTAGTTGAAAAATTGAAGGGATTTTTGGATCCAAATGGATGTTCCAATATATGGAATTCTTATTTCGTCTTGTATGCCAACCTTTAGTGGCACTAGAATAAATGCTAGCCCCATATATGATTTGCAACCCAACCTTATCAGAAATCGTATTTAAGGACCTACTCAAATGGGCATATTTTTTATTATCCCAATTCCAAGTTTATCACTACAAGAAATTGGGGGCATTTTCTTTGGGGGTTTAAAATCGGTGGGCATGGCATATGTGGCATAATGTTACAAGTAGCATAGATACAACTAAGTTTTGCGTCACAAATACATAAAAATCTAGCAATGCTTAAACAATATGCCAAGCAACATTGATAAGGACGTGTGCAAATTGAAAAGTGTCACTTATACGATGCTTTACTAGTTGTGTTCCATATGCGACGTTTAGCAATTGTATCCCCAAACAACACTCAGCAGTTGCGTCCCATAAGTGATGCTTAAATAAATTGTGTTGCATAAACGACACTTAGCATTTGTGTCCCATAAGTGACAAACAAATTATGTCAGATAAGTGATGCTCTGAATTTAGAACTGCCACAAGCTCAACTCGTTCTTCTTCTTGTTCTTCTTCTTCTTCTTCTTCTTCTTCTTCTTCTTCTTCTTCTTCTTCTTCTTCTTCTTCTTCATTGTTGGTTGAGGAGCTATGGAGTGAGTGGAGCAAGCATTATCATACCTCAAGCTTCAAGGTAAGGACTCTCTTAAGCACTCTCCAAACCCTACTATTCCTTTTTTTTTCATCACTTTCTTGATATGTTTTCTAAAGCTTTAAGTATGAAGAAGAGAAGATAGGGAGAGAAAGTGAAGAAAGCATAGAGAGGTCAAGAGAGTAGAGACAATGTTTAGAAAGAGAGGGAGAGAGAGAGAGAGAGAGAGAGAGAGAGAGAGAGAGAGAGAGAGAGAGAGAGAGAGAGAGAGAGAGAGAGAGAGAGAGGAGAGAGGGAAGAGAATACTTAGAGAGAGATTAATTGTTGTGACATATAAATTTTTTAAACATTAGCATACAATGTGATTGGTGTGATAGTTAGAAGAGTGCTTCGTTGGAGCATTCATCGTAGAACAAGTGTATCCAAGTATGTAATTTCACTATTTTTAAATTATTAGTCATCAACAAGAGGAAGAGTAAAATGGAGAGGGAGATTAAAGCGTGCGTGCATGCACGTACGCACGCACAGAGAGAGAGAGAGAGAGAGAGAGAGAGAGAGAGAGAGAGAGAGAGAGAGAGAGAGAGAGAGAGAGAGAGAGAGAGAGAGAGAGAGAGAGAGAGAGAGAGAGAGAGAGATGAGAAACATGAGAGAATATTTCGAGAGATATTAATTGTTGTGACATTAATTTTTTTTTAAATATAGAAGGTAGCTAGAAAAGAATTTTGATTAGAGTATTAGTCACCATTAAGCATATCCAAGTATGTAGATTCACTATTTTTAAATTATTAGTTTAACGCAAAATGAATATTACTTATTAGTTTAAAAATTGAAACAAATAATTATTTGTTTAAAATGCAATGCATAAAGAGAATTATTTTTAGATTGTTAATCTAATATGAAATTAATGTTTATTACTGGAGTACATTAAAAAATCTTCCATTTGTTTAATTGAAAATATGTCATATGAATCATTTAAGATGAGTAGAGAGAAGAAAGAGAGAGAGAGAAATAGACACTATAGAGAGGAGAGAAAGAAGAGAAAGGAGAGTAGAGAAAGTGGAGAGAATAGAGGATAGAGAAGAGAGATAGGGGAGAGTAGAGAGGGGAGAGAAAGTAGAGTAGAGAGAGCAAAGAGAAAGTAAAAAGAGGAGAGAATAGAGAGAGAAAAGAAAGGGTATCTAGAGTAGATAGTAGAGAGGAGAGAGTAGAAAGCAAAAAGAGAGGATAGCTAGTGTAGATATTACAGAGAGAGGGAGTAGAGAGAGGAAATAGTAAGGAGTAGGGAGAGAGAGCATGTGAGAAAGAGAAACTAGAAAGAGGAGAGAGAAACTAGAGAGTAGAGATCGAAAAGAGAAAGGAGAGAGAGGAGAGACTAGAGAGAAAAGAGATCGAGTAGCTAAAGGTAGGAGAGAGAGTAGATTGGGGAGATAAAGAGAGAATAGAGAGAGGGAGTAGAGAGAAGAGAGTAATGAATGAAGAGAAAGGCGTAGTGAGTGAAGAGAGGAGAGAGGGAGTAGAGAGAGAGAGAGACATAAGAGTGTAGAGCGAGAAAAGAGGGGGTAGCTAGAGGGAGTAGAGAAAAGAGAGAGAAAGTAGAGTAATAGAGAGGGAGAGAAAGTAGAGAGAGGAGAGAGGAGAGAGGAGATGAAAGAGAGAATAAGGAGCAAAAATAGAGGGTAAGTCGAGTAAATAGTAGAGAGAGAGGAGAGAGTAGAGAGTAGGGAGAGAGAAAATAGAGTAGAGAGTAGGGGGAGAGTGAAAGAGAGAAAGATAAAGAAATTGGAGAGAGGAGAGAGAAACTAAACAGAAGAGAGAGTAAAGAGCAAAAAGAGAAAGTAGAGAGAAGAGAGAGTAGAGATTGAAAAGATAGGATAGCTAAAAGGAGCATAGTAGAGTAATTAAGGAGATAAAAGAGAGGGTAGAGAGAGGAGAGAAAGGAGAGAAAGGAGAGTAGCAAGTAGAGAAGAGTAGAGGGACTAGAGGGAGTAGAGAGAGGAGAGAGAAAATAGAGAGCGAGAGAGAGAGAGAGAGAGAGAGAAGAGATTAAGGAGAGAGATCAAGGTTATCATATCTCATGGTATCCAATTAGTATTGTCCAATACTAGTGCAATATCATATAGCTTTGATGATAGAACATGAATAATTTATAACCACACATATTTGGAGGATTCATCGTGTTTGAATGGAGTTGATCCTGCTACACTATAGTTGGCAACTTGGAATTTACTATACTATGAGTTGTTAGCATTGATGCTATCATATAGGACATGTCGTGAATCAAGAGAAGATGTGGGTTGTTCTGAAAGAAGAATAGTTTACTACTATCTTGAAACAAAAGACTAATATATTGGGCTAATCGGGAATCTTCTTGATCAAATGTAGGGTAAAACAAGAGAATACAAATTGAACAAGAGTAGGAGTGTTCATAAACAAGAACAAAGTGATTCTTGAACAATAAAAACATATAGGGCTATCCATGGGCCACATGCTTGATCTAAACCCAGAGGCATAAAAGAAAAACTTGAAGGAATTTTACTCTCATGCATAGTAGACATAGTAGCATTAATGGAACCCTCATTCTTCCCCATATAAGTCTCAATCTTTGTCTAGAAAATAAAACTTTCTTTTGTGTACCAAGAATGATTACATCCTATTGCTCCTACTCTTTGGATTTCTTGTCGAACCATTGAGAAAAATCATCCCACAATGAGGCATCCATAACATCTATCTTGCTTGTAGCATGTCAATTGCTTATATGCATAATCACTCTTTCCATAATGTATAAGCTACAACTCTTCACCTTGAGCTCCACTTACATCCATCATCACACTCTTGTCCCATTTTCCCTCCTTTAACATATGCATTATGCATACCACTACTTTGACCTTCCCAAAAACTTTTTCTAACATTTGGAAACATGTCAACAAGATGGGCATACAAAGCAACAAGGTAGGATTCATCATACTCTTTTGAATCGTTCTCTTGATCATAAGTTTGTCATGCAATTTCCAACCCAATTTGGGATAGCATTATTTTTTGCAAACCACGAAATACCATAGGTATCTTGAGTGATGGCATCCATCTTGATAATAAGGAACCTTTCTGTAGACCATTTTATGTTATGCTTGTGGAGTGGATCAAGTTGACGGAGCACATATTGATTTCTTATGCTTGTAGGCTACCAAAACTCTAATTGCATAGCTTCTTTGGTACAACAATGTTTTACATCATCATATACAAGATTGAAAACATGACCAACTAATGAATGAGTGAGTTTAAGTTTACCCTGAACCTTCCTTGTCTTTCTTATGATATCTGCTTGGGCTCTATTGCATAAGGATTATTAGACCAATGGCAATTTTGCATAATAGAGAAGGCTAATTTGCAAAAGCTAGGCTCGAGTCATGAGTTTGCATCACTTTATCAAGATGAATAGTGCAATTAAAAAATGGGGTATGTTTCTCATTTGATCATAATTAGCATTTATGGGCTAACTTTGGAGTTGGCTAATCATCATTCTTTGAAGGTGTCAATTTCAATGGGTTATTGCTCCAATCAAGGTCACCAATATCATCGTGATGTTGCTCATGATGCCACATCTTAGTAATCCTCTATGTAATTTGTACTTTGAGGGTACTCTTGAAGGCACTTATGTCTTGGTAACCGTTTATATAATTTGTATATCTTTTTGCATTCAAGATTGCAAATTCTCTATTAACATTCCTCACACATTCCTTACGGCATGTGTAGAACTGACACGTGTAGCTACACCGTTTGTGACTTTAATGCAATGCAAAACAATGTCATTATGACCTACAAATTCTATTAGTGGATCAAGACCCATGTAGACATGAAGCTTTATCATAGTCTATCCCAACTTAATGGATGCATTGATTGACGCACTTAGCCCATTTTCAAGCACATTCCGTAGAGTGACGCAGAACTAGTGAGACCACTAAACTACTTACAAAAGAGAGAAATAAATCAAATGTTACAGGAAATGGTCAAGCTAGTACCTATTCAATCGGCCATAGCCACCATTGCTAGAATTATGCCAACATAGTGAAAGGGTGGAGCCAAGTGGAAGCACAAGCAAAGAAAAAGCAAGAGAGAGATGAGCTATGGAGGAAGGAGCAAGGAGAACAAGAAAGAGACTCAAGATGTAGGAACTCCAATAGTCGCAATTTGTGTGGCATGCCTTCCTTATTCATTAGTCACTGAAAGAATAAAGAATGAAGTGACAGTGATGGGCATCTGCCACCTATAGTGTACAAATGTGCAAGTATTATAAGTGTAGTAAATACATGAGCAGTATATAGGCATAGGTGCCTTTACCTCCAACAATCTCCCACTTAAAGGTAAATATGCCTCTAGTGAGGAGAGAACAAGAAAAAAGTGACAAAGTAAAAATGTACATAGAGTATAGTAGGATTAGGAAAGACGTCATCTCATCCTATGCATGTCATCTTCTTAAGAAAGGTAAAATGTTATAGTAAGGGACTTTTAGCTAGCAGATTTATAGGATTTTGGTCAATTGAGATCTTAACAAGCTCAATGGGCTTGTTCTCAATAACCTCTCTCATAAAGTGGTAATGCATCTCAATGTGCTTTGTCTTCGCATGGAAGACTGGATTCTTAGCCAACTAAATAACACTCATAGAATCTGAATGCAATGTAGGAACCACATTAGTAAGACCAAGTTCTGCCACCAAACAACCTAGCCTGAGAGCCTCCTTGCAAGCCTTAGTGGCTGCAACATACTCTATCTTTACAGTAGATAGAGTTATGCATTTATGCACCTTGGACATCCAAGAAATAGCACTTCGAACAAAGGTGAAGACATAGCCACAGGTGGATTTCCTAATGTCTATATGTCCTACATAATTAGAGTTTGTGTATCCCTCAACTCATGTATCCTAGCCACCACAACATATGTGCATATCTATATTGCTCTTAAGATGTCTCATGATACCCTTATGGCATTCCAATGTTGCCCTACCAAATGTAAGTACATAACATGCCGCAATTCTCACTACAAATGCTATGTCCAAACAAGTGGCTATCATGGTATACAAAGGACAGCCAATAAGCTTAACATCCAACATATGAAACTGATCAAGGACCTTTTGGATGTACTCCTTTTGTGACAAGTAAAGGAGACGCTTAGAGCGATGGCATGTGATGTATATCCTAAGAATATGTGAGGCCTATCCCATGTCCTTTATCTCAAAGCTCTTCTTAACCTAACTTTTCAAGGTATCCAACTTATCATGAGCTCTCCCAACAATCAACATATCATCCACATAGAGCACCAAAATTGTAAGATTGCCATCATGGACCTTTTTTATGTCTAAATACATATCCATATCATTGTGAGTAAATCCTTGTGAATGCATGGAAGTATCAAACTTGTGGTACTGTTCTCTAAGTTCTTACTTAAGGCCATAAATGCTCTTTCTCAACTTGCATAGTAGGTGTTCCGTGCTTTTTTCTTCAAATCCCTTAGTTACTACATATAAATCTTATCATACAAGTCCCCATGTAAGAAAGACGTCTTTATATCCATCTGATAAAGGTCTAGATCTAACTGAGCAACCAAAGCTAGTACCAAGCATAGAGCAGTCATCTTGACTACAAGATAGAAGACTTCATCAAAGTCAACACCATGCCCTTGCTTAAAACCCTTAGCAACCAATCTGACCTTATATGCTTGGGGTGTTCAAGGGTACTCTTCAACTTGTATACCCACTTATGTGGCAAAGCATGCTTTCAATTAGGCAAAGGAACCAAATCCAATGTATGATTTTTTTGCAATGAGTCATACTTTGACTAATGGCCCTCTCCCAAGAGTGACTATCACCTCTGTCCATGGTCTATCATAGATAAGAGGCTTACCAACATTTGCCACCATAACATAGTCCATAGAGGACTTAAACCACTCGAGAGAATGTCTAATCTCTAGTAGAACATCTCAAAGCAAGCTATGGGACCTATGCATCCTATCTAACATCATAATCATTAGCTATGGAGCATTAGTTTGCAAGCTATCTAGTTGATTGTAGACGACTCCTAAAATATTATCCTGCATATCTTAACTAGTGCTCATGTTACTTGTGCATATTCTCCTCATGGAAAACAATGGTATGGTTGTACGAATGAGCTTTCAAGCATGCGAATCCCATAAGTGATATCCCATCTCACCTATATCCCCATAACCAAGAAATATCATTTCATTAACTTAGGATCCATTTTATTGTGCTTGTCCTTGGGAATGTGGCAAAAAGCCCCACAACCAAAAACACGCAAATAAGCATGTGATGGAGGTTTTAAAGACTATACCTCTTCTATAACAACATGATAGCCAATCGTAGTGCATAGGATCTATCAATTCAATGTATGGTAATAGTAATTGTCTCAATCCACAAGCGTTACGGTAAGCCTATGTCTGGCTATAAGCATTATATGAACTCTCTCCTAAATCATCATGTTCGTGTACTTAGCCATATCATTCAAGGGTGAGGTGTACAAGGCAATCGATTGGTGCTTAATGCCCTTCTCATCACAAAACTACTCAAAAGCTTTAGATACATACCCACCTCGATTTTTTGATCATAGGCATTTCAACCTAAACTTAGACTGATTTTCAAAACAAAAGCAAGCCAACGTTGAAATGTAACCAATACTTCCAATTTTTGCTTTATGGCGTATGCCCAAACCTTATGCAAGTAATCATCAGTGAAAGTATTGAAATACTTTGTGCCACCTAATGACTAATAGGCAAAAGTCCACAAACATTAGAATGTACAAGAGTCAAAGGCTCACCCATGCACGTAATACCACACTTCTTATGTGAATTGTGTGTCTACCTACCATAAAGACAATGATAATAAGAATCAAAACATTCATAATCAAGGGACAAAAGATACTACAAAAGATAAGTCTAACATGGTCAATAGACCTAGATATAAGTAAGGAAAAAATAGTGTTAGACTTGGCACCTTGTGCAAGGACAAGATTCCCACATGTAATTTTTTTATGAGAAATCACCAAAAGATTCAAAGTAATCGACATCATCCAATTGTCTAGCAAAGAGTAGGCTTTTGGTCAAAGCCGAAACATGGCATACCTCATGCAAAGTTAAGATGCTACATGAAGCAAAGTATAGTTGTACATCTCCAATACCAACAATATCCAATGCCAAGTCATTATCCATTCGGACAGATCCTATCATGCTATAATAGGAGTGGAACCACTCTCGATGAGGGTTAACATGAAATGAAGCTCCTGACCATGAGGAGATGAGGCACCAAGCAATTGTGAAACATCAAGAGAAGAACAAGTATGTAATTATCATCAAAATTAGTCTACAATACATTAATCTCTTCAATCTTGATGCTGGACTTATTGTGCTAGACAATGCTACAATCATCATTCTTTTCCCAAACTTTTCCCTTTCCCTTTTTCATTGTGCTTTTCATCATGCATTTTATGGTGTTATGGTCGAATATGACATGGCTCCCCATAATAATGACAAGTCAATCAAACATCAGCAGTTTGAAGATGTGATTGTTGTGTTCCAAAGCCTCCAAGAAGCTGCCATGTAAACATCAAATTAAGTATTTGTGCTAGGCCAGTCTGGGTGTTTGTTGATGCTTGTCAAACGAATTCATAATGACATTGAGATTTACTCAAGTAGAACTCCTCCCCTTAGTAATCCAAAATGCAAAGAAAACACCCTCTTATTACAACTTCCTTACCTTTAACCCTAGCAAAGAAGCAACACTGTCCGTTCAAAATTCACTACATATAGAATGACATACAGATCTTGGCTTTAAACATGAGAGACAGCATCAGACAAAAATTTACTCCAGTTGTATCTCACTGTAAGAGGATCAAATAGTTCTTGAACAATGGTGCAGATTCCACTAGTCTCTTGGAGCTGATTATAGAGGAAAAGTGCCAGTCCAAGCAGTGAAGTTGCACAAGCAATTAAATATCTTAACATGTATACAGAACCTTTCATGTGCAGTGTGATTAGTATCACGCAATGGCTGTCTCTACAGCACTGGAGATATCCACCTCTTCGGATCCCAAAACGTCCCTTTTCACAACACTGGATATCTGATGTTCCACGCCACCACTTGTTGGTCTGTTGGTGAAAGTAAAGCATCAAACACATTACCCACTTAAAAACGTGAACCAAGTGATCCTTTGTAACACATACTTACAGGCCAATCAAGACCTTTATTGAGTCATAGGCAAACCACTGCATTGTGACCAATGGACCAACTAACATAATTCGCACAGGCAAGCTTCTTGTGAAGAGCCCTTTTAAACCGATGCTTCTCAGGGCCTGTTAAAAAGACAAAGCACTCACTCTTATCATCCCACAAGAGCTTCAAAACACAAGCCATGATTATTTGCTCAAATATACACTCCAAAGGAAAACCAACAACATATAAACAGTGACCAAACATAACAAACATAGTATCAGTTACTCCAAACCATATGATTTAACAATAACAAGGAGAGCACTTGCTGCTAGAGAAATGTTTGTACGTGCTGCAAATGTTTTGGAAAAAGCAAAAAGAGCATTTGCTGCTCCAGAGGCATTTAAGTTCTTGGCAAGCTAAACAACTAGAATCTGACACTTTCAACAAGATATAAACAGGGCAGTGCAAGATATGGATAAAGTCAAGGGGTGCTTCACTTCAGACTTGCAGGATTGCAATATTTCTCAAAAGTCTGCAAAACATGCAGCTCATGATACCAATCTCCCTTAATTTTATATATAAATCAACCAACTCTAAATAGCGCAGTCATTTGAGACATGTTATCTCGTGCATAAACCTCTTTTTTAAGTCCAGCTCTGATTAAACAGCAGACATTGAGACCTATTGTCTCATGCTCACAGACTCTAACCAATTATCAAGTCACAATTGCTGAAGCAAATAGAACCAACGATTAAGGCTTCGATGTACTTACATCTCACCTTAAATGGTACTGGGCTCATGCAACCCTGATTTGTCTATACTTTTTTTTTCTTTTTGCAAGTAAAATGTGGCTGATTATATTACTAAAAAAAAACTGATTACAACGGAGTGCTCATGCTCAACAAACTAGCTGAAGCTGATGCAAAGTCACAAATACAACATTTATACAAGCCTCTCAAGGCGGTCTGGGGGGGATGGGGGCAAGAAGCCATGGGGGGAGGGCAGGGGGGTGTATCCCCAAATGGAGTTGCCTGCCTGCATCACAAAAAACAGGCCCTGGCCGCCCCAAGTGCACGTGACATGACAATGGAGTTCCTGACGAGCCTTGGAGTCGCCTTGCACCTGATCCCATCAGCCGTGGAGGGAGTGGATGATGGAGGTACAGAGCTCTGCTAAGGTCGTCTGTACTGAAAGTCTCTCTCCGCCGAAAGCCTCCCGACACCACGCCTTCCAGATATGCCATCCAGTAAGACTCCCTTGATCTCCCATACCTTCGAGTGGTCTGCTGTGGACTCCAGTACCTGGCGCATGGGTAGAGTCTCCAAACCGACCACTGCACACGACCCTACCTCGATAATGAATATTGTGTCCTGCATCCCGGCCTCATACAAAAGGTGACGGCCTTGGCTGACTGCCTGCCAACAGAAAGCTCCCTAGGAGATACATCCAAGGCTGGGTGCTATACGGCGAAGGATGCGGCATGCTCCTCTCCACACGAGCTACACCTCCTCACATGACCAAAGGCAGTGCTTGGGGTTTCCAAAGGCTGTTGTTTGCAACGCTTACAAGCTCCCTCCTGCATTTGGGCAAGCCAACTTCCCACCGCCAAGCCTCCATATGCGACTAGTCATAAGAAATACGACACCCTCCTTGGCCTCCAACTATCCCATAGGCGGCGCTAGAAAGTCCGTCGGAACAGCTCCATGATGCTATGCTCTGCCCAGTGCTTGCTACATGACGGTGCCCAATCCATATCCTCTTGCATCAGTACGTGTCTGCCAATCCTGGCAATGTGCTTTAGGAACCTGGGTGGCTTCTTGGCGACCGCAGTGGCTGGCCATATCCACTCTCTTGGATTCCACTCTAGCTCATCAAGTGGTCTGCCCTCCCAGATCCAAAGGCGCCACAGGCGCCACTCCCTAAGCTCCTTCCAAAAAACATAGGGGTCCAGTCGCCATGTCTTCCCCTAAAGGCCCACCACTCAAATCCTTCTCCACGAAAGGGCAGCTATTCCCTCATCCTGCTGTCCTCTATCAAGGGCCAGACACCCCCCTCCTGAGCGGCGAAGAAAGTCCCCTGTGGGGCGCCGCCCACTCTACTTGCCACCTGTAGGGGGATGCCTCCCAACTAGCCCACTTGATATGCGGGTGCTCGCCAATCTATGTCCCTTCCCGATCTTTGACTTGGGGGTTCCAGATCATCGGCTAACGGTCTATCTCCTCCTGGCAGCCTGGGGGGCTCTGGATTAGGGCCTTACAGAGGCCTTGCTACACACAAAGCAAGCTGTGTAGGAAAGGTGATCTTGGGGGGCTGATTTGGGCTAACGTGAAGATCCATCTCAAGGACGGCCTCCACTCACCGCCTAGCCTCGGCCTGCAGTCTTGAAGGCCCTCCTACAATAAGACCTTCCAGGTCTGCCCGCCTGGTGTGAGGCTACGGACAACTAGCTCGCCCAAGAGGGCCATACTCTGATACTCTGGGTCTATGATCCCAAGCCCTCCCTCTGACCGATGCCGTATGATGGTCGCCCACGCCACCTTGGCCTTGGAATCCCTGGAACCATCTGACCCTGACCAAAGGAAATTCCGGACTAGTCGGCAAAGCTGCACTTCGCATGATGAGGAGAAGCACCAACACAAGGCGATGTACCAAGCCATCGCTAGGAGGACCTGGTTAACTACCAGGGCTTGACCAACTAGTGAGAGGTGAGTCCTGCTCCAGTAGGTCAGTTTCCTCCAAATAGAACCAAGGACAGGAAGAAACTGCTGGGAAGGAGTGATGTCCAATCCCACCTGGAACCCTAGGTACCGGACGGTCTTGCTCACCCATCTAAATCCCAGGTGGACGCCCCACTCCATGCTAGAGTCCAGGTCTGTGAGGAAACCAACCGACTTTCGCCAGTTGATTTTTGCTCCCGCTACAGAATAGAACATGTCAAGAGCCAACCTCACTCTCTCCAGCATCAACTCATCGTCCTCTATGTAGAGCGTTATATCATCTGCATGAGTCTAACAACTCAGTCTCCTCTCTCATTGGAAGTCGGAGGCCGCATAATCCGCTCACACGTAACCTGAGGAAGTGAGACATCGCCTCTGCAAAGAGTAGAGACAGGTAAGGGGCTAGGGGGCAGCCTTGTCGAACCGATCTCTCCAGCCGAAACTCCTCCCCTAGCCTTCTGCCTATGAGAACCCTGCTAGTGGCCGATTTGTAAAAGGCGGAGACCCCGGGAATCCAAACCTGGGGAAATCCCAACCTCATCATGGTGCCCTTTAGGAAATCCCAGTCCACCTTGTCATAAGCTTTCTTGAAATCCAAGAGTAGTTTGGTCAGTCTCTGCCCACTCTGCTGAGCCCACTCTGTCGCCTCAAAGAAGGTAAATACGTTGTCTAGGATGCTCCTATCCTAGACAAAGCTTGTCTGTGTGTCATGGATGATGTCTGGAAGCACGGGGCGTAATCGCCTACCAATCATCTTTGCCAATGCCTTAAAGGCCACTGACAATTAGGTGATCGATCTCCACTGGGAAAGCTCCAACCGGTCTCCCCCTTTGGGGAGAAGACTAATAAGGCCTGCCGAAAGACTCCCTCGCATCTGTCCTGAAGTGAAAATCTCCTAGAAGGCCATCAATAGGGGATCCTTCTGTTGGGATGTAAAGGTCCTTTATTCACCTCCGTGTATTTTACACGTGTATTATGTTGTACATGTGAATGCACCCTTACGGGCCCTAAGTATAAATACATTTTATTCTTTGTGTACCAACACATTGTTGGTGCACCCAAAATCGATTCGTCACTCTTACTCTCACTCTCACTCACCTGCTCACTTCCTCTGCTACAAATCTTCACGCTTCCGCTATCCGCGCGCTCCAACAACTGGTATCAGAGCCTACGGTTAAGGTGCTCGCGCTTCTCGGAGTCCGTGCGAGACATCTTCATTGTTCGCTCACGCGAAATACACAGGTCGTTCTTGACCTGGCAGCTCACAGGAGTGGTCGTGTCTGACCAACGGGCTCACACAGGTCGTATTTGACCAGCGACAGCTCACAGGAGTGCAAGCGACAGTTTCTCAGCAGGCGACAGGTCAGTTCGTTGCTTCTCCAGCAGGAGACAGGGCTCGTTCGTCACTTTCTAACCAGGCGAGTGCAGGCGACAGCTCACGAAAGTAGGCGATGACCAGGCGACTGCAAGCGACAGCTCACGCAAGCAGTCGACAGGTCGAAATTGTCAGCCGAAAGTTCACGCAAACAAACGACAGTCAGTTTTGACCTGAAAAATCAGGTCACGACAGTTTTTTTATCTTTTGTGTGATTTTTCACACTTACACAAGCCCCGGTTCATGCGTGCAGGCACAGTTTGCAGATTTGTGTAATTTTTGAGCCTGAAATTTGGGGCTTTTCCCAGTTTTGATGCTATTTATGCTTGACAGTGACATCTATGTCAGAAATTGCAGACATTGTGCGCATTGACCTCAATTAAATTGGGGATTTTTCAAAATTTGTTGGAATTTTGCTCATCCGAGTAAAATTTCTTGGCATTGGACCAAGAAAAATTGGGGCTTTTCATGTATTGATGTAATTTTGCTCAGCTGAGTCAGTTTGGCTGACATTTGCACACATTTGAACCTGGAAATTTGGGATTTTGTGCAGAATTTGATAAATTTCTGCATTATTTGCTTGTGTAGTGGCTGGTTTATGTAAAAAAAAAAACAGCAGAGGATTATTGCTGGTTATGCAAGAACAGCAGTGTATTTGCTGATTTAGCTTATGCTCTTGCAGTTCAGTGCTTTTACACTTGTACTTGTGATAAAATGGCTGCAACTTCTTTCAGTTCTCACATTAAAAGTTTGATGGAAATCAAGCGATTTGATGGTCAGGGCTTTGATCTTTGGAAAGATCGTATGCAAGGCATACTGTTCTTAAAGGATTGTGAGGATGCTTTGCAAATGGATAAACCCGCACAAATGTCTGAAGCGGATTGGGCCAGAGTCAATAAAAAGGCTGTGGCTTATATAAAGATGGGTGTCACTGATGACATTTTGACAGACATTAAGGGTTTAGACACTGGTCATGCAATATGGGAGAAGTTGAAAACTACCTATGAGATCACCACACCTGTTAATCAGGTGCATTTAATGCACAAGTTGGTGAATATGCGGCTGGATGAGTCCAAGCCTGCAGCTGAGCACTTGAGTGCATTTACTGGCATTTCAAATCAGCTCAAGGATGCAAGTTTGGATTTTGATGATAAGTTGAGGGCGATTTTTTTTATCATGACATTGCCTGACTCCTTTGGTTGTTTCTCTCAGTAATAACCCCAATCTCACATATGATGGTGTGAGGGGTTCGATTTTAAATGAAGAAATTAGGCGTAAGTCTAGTGGAGAAGGCAGCAACTCAGCTTATAATGTTAGAGGCAGGGCTGAAAAGAAAAATGCAAATGCTGGACAGAGAAGCAGGAGCAAGAGCAAAGGAAAAGAAAAGAGTGATGTTACATGCTATCAGTGTGGTCGGAAGGGCCATAAGAAGCTTGATTGCAGGTATTACAAGAAGGAACAAGAGAGAAAGAAGAATACAGGAGACAAAAAGAAGAAAGAGGAAAAGTCAGATGCATCTGAGGCAGGCAAAGGCAAGAAAAAGGCCAATGTGGCCTCCAGTGTTGTCATAGAGGAGCTCTCAGATGCAGAGGCTGATGTATTATGTGCAGTGGATTATAATGCCCTTGTATGTCACATGCAGGATATGCAGATCACCAAGGCTGATGTGATTGATGCACTTTTGTCAGTTGATGATGGTGTCACTCAAACTTGGATTGTAGACTCTGGTGCCTCTTTCCATGTGACTCCATGCTTGGAGTGCTTTGCTACTTTTGATGCAGGCTGTTATGGCAAGGTTTACCTTGGAAATAATCATGCTTGCAGCATTGATGGGATTGGTACCATACACTTGTCTTTGGATAATGGGCAAGAACTTGTGTTGAAAGATGTCAGATATGTGCCTGGTATCAAGAAGAGTTTACTATCTGTTGGACAGCTTGACTTGCATGGTTACACCACACTGTTTGGTGGTGGTTTGTGGAAATTAAAAAGGGGTTCCATGCTGATTGCTAAAGGAACAAAGAAGGGCACTTTGTATTGTCTGCACTGTAAAGCGTTGAATGGCAAGTTTCTTGCAGTTGCTGAAATTGGCTGTCATTTGGAGTTATGGCATAAGAGATTAGGCCATATGAGCCAAAAAGGACTTGATGTCCTTACCTCTTTGAAGAGGGTTGATGGAAAAGGCTCTAAACTTGATTTTTGTAATGACTGTCAGTTTGGAAAGCAAATGAAAAATTCCTTTTACTCTGGTGTCTCCCGTAAGTCAAATGTCTTGGACTTAGTGCATTCTGATTTATGTAGCATGCCTTTGAAATCGTTGGGTGGTGCTGCATACTTTGCCTCTTTTATTGATGATTGTTCCAGGAAGATTTGGGTTTATTTGTTGAAAAAGAAAAGTGAAGTGTTTGCTGTTTTTAAAACTTTTCATGCATTTGTGACCACTCAGACAGGTAGAAAGTTGAAATGCTTGAGAACTGATAATGGGGGTGAGTTCACGTCTAATGAATTTAAGTCCTTTTGTGACTTGCATGGGATCAAGAGGGAGCTTACTGCCCCTTACAGCCCTTCTTCAAAAGGTGTGGCTGAAAAATACAATAGGACTCTATGTGAGAGAGTGCGGTGCATGCTGTCCACTGCTAATCTCCCTCATGAATTTTGGGGAGAGGCACTTAAAACCGCGGTTCACATTTGCAACCGCTCTCCAAACAGGTCCTTAAATAATGGCATTCCTGAGGAGGTTTGGTCTGGCAAACCGGCCTCATATGACCATTTACGAATATTTGGCTGTGATGCTTTTGTGCATGTTAGATATGAGCTGAGGAATAAACTTGACCCGAAATCCACCAAAGGCATTTTCATGGGCTATGGTGATGAGGGTGAATTTGGCTATAGAGTGTGGCTATCTCAATCCAAGAAAATCGTTCGCAGCCGTAATGTTGTGTTTAATGAGGCAAAGTTGCTAAAAAGTACTTTAGCCTCTGATGAAGACATGAAAAAGGTCAAATTTCAGAATTCGCAGCCACCTATTACTTCAAATGATGAGCCTCATGGTGCTGTACCACAGGCTGAAACTGATGATCAGCCGGTTATCTTTGAGCCAGATGATGATGGACAGCAAATAGAAGCACAGGGAGGTCATGGACAACAAGATAGACTTGCTGATTATGAAAATGCAGGTGCTGGAAATGAAAATGAAGGTGCTGTACAGCATGAATAGCATGCTGAAAATGGCTTACAGCAGCCAATAAATGCTGAAAATAACATGCCTCCAGATGTAGATCCGATTCCTGAGAATGTAGATCATTGGGTACGCAGGTCTACATGCCTAAGAAGGCAGCCACATAGGTATGACCCCTCTTTGCATTATGTGATGCTCACTGATGAGGGTGAGCCTCTGACATATAAAGAGGCTAAGTCATGCAAATTCAGCAATAAGTGGGAGCTAGCTATGCAGGAAGAGATTAAATCTCTGTATGCTAATGATACTTGGGATCTTGTGTTGTTGCCCAAAGGAAGCAAGCCTCTTCCAAACAAATGGGTTTACAAAGTAAAGACAGTTGAAGGGAAACCCAAGTACAAGGCAAGATTGATTGCCAAAGGGTATGCACAGAAGAAAGGGATTGACTTCCAGGAGGTCTTCTCACCTGTCGTGAAGATGACCACACTACGTGTGCTTTTTGCTCTCACTGCTGTATTGGATTTAGAGCTGTACCAAATGGATGTGAAAACAGCTTTTCTGCATGGTGACATTGATGAGGAGATCTACATAAAACAGCCCGAGGGTTTTGTAGTTCCTAGAAAAGAGCAGTTGGTGTGTAAACTAAAACGCAGCTTATATGGGCTGAAACAAGCACCACGGCAGTGGTACAAAAAGTTTGACACTTTTATGCTCTCACATGGGTTTACATGCAGCCATGCAGATCATTGTTTGTATACGAAAAAGGATACAGATGGCAGCCCTATCATACTTGTTTTATATGTGGATGATATGTTGTTAGCTGGGAAGAGAAAGACTAGCTTGGATGCTCTCAAAGATCAGCTGAAATCAGCTTTTTCCATGAAAGATTTGGGGAATGCAGAGCATATATTGGGCATGAGGATTCATAGGGATAGAACGCAGAAATTGTTGTTCTTATCTCAAGAAAAGTACATTGAAAAGGTACTGGACAGATTTAACATGGCTGAAGCTAAGCCTCTCGGAGTACCCTTACCTCCATACCTTAAGCTTAGTAAAGCCAACAGCCCAAAAGATGACATGGGAGCCAATGCTATGAAAGGAGTCCCTTATGCATCAGCTTGTGGCTCTCTTATGTATGCTATGGTGGCTACTCGTCCAGACATTGCTCATGCAGTGGGAGTTGTCCGCAGGTTTCTGTCAAATCCTGGCAAACCACATTGGGAGGCTGTAAGTGTATTCTTAGATATCTGAAGGGTACACAAAGAAAGTGTATTTGCTATGGGCAGGGTGCACTTACTCTGCAGGGTTATTGTGATGCAAACATGGCAGGTGACTTAGACACTCGCAGGTCCACTAGCAGGTATGTCTTTACAGTTGCTGGAGGGGCCGTCTCTTGGTGCTCCAGGTTGCAGAACATCGTAGCACTGAGTACTACTGAAGCTGAATACATATCAGCTACTGAAGCTTCTAAGGAAGCTATATGGTTGAGCAGACTCGCAGAGGATCTCGGCATGTCTATGAGTACTCCAGTGTTGGGATGTGATAGCCAGAGTGCTATGGATCTGGCTAAAAATGCCATGTATCATTCACGCACAAAGCATATTGATGTACGATATCACTTTATCAGACAGATTTTGGAGGATGGTCTAATCACATTGACCAAGATCAAAACACAAGACAACCCTGCAGATGTTCTCACTAAAAGTCTAGGCAAGGCTCAGCATGAGCATTGCATACGACTAGTGGCAGTTGGCTAAAGGTTCACTCCGGACCTTTAAGTGGGAGGTTGTTGGGATGTAAAGGTCCTTTATTCACCTCTGTGTATTTTACACATGTATTATGTTGTACATGTGAATGCACCCTTACAGACCCCAAGTATAAATACATTTTATTCTTTGTGTACCAACACATTGTTGGTACACCCAAAATCGATTCGTCACTCTTACTCTCACTCTCACTCACCTGCTCACTTCCTCTGCTGCAAATCTTCACGCTTCCGCTACCCGCGCGCTCCAACACCTTCACCACTTCCCAATAGGTAGTGAAGAAGCCCTTAGAGAGGCCATCCTCTCTCGGGCATTTCTACCCATCCTATGAATGGAAAGCCTCCTCTAGTTCCTTCTCTGTGAAGGGGGCTAGGAGGGAGCGTCCCATCTTCTCTGTGACAAGGCACGGGATGTGATCCCAAACCTACTGTCTACATCTCTGTCCTCTAGCTAAAGCTGTCTCCTGCTGGAAAAGGCACATGTAATAGTCGGTAGCAATCTCCATCACCTTGTCTGGGCTAGAACGAGTCCTCCCATACTAATCCCGAAGGCTGCGTATCTACTCTCTTGCGGTGCAAGGCTGGTGCACCTAGAAGAACCACCTGCACATCATGTCCCCCTTCCGCACCCAGAAGGCGGCTGAAGTTTGGAAAGAGAACTCCGAATGCCTGTCCTGTAATAATCTCCTAGTGCCTCATGTAATAATCTTTGCATGGTTACAAGGTCCCGCCAGAGTGCTCTCTCCTCCCAGCTTTGCAGCCTGGCCTGTATGGCTTCCTCTTGGCAAATTCTGCTCGACTCGGCTAGGACCTCTACAACCTTTGCTATCTGGTCTCTCCTGTCCCACTCTCTAGTCCAAATATACTCTATCTGTCTCGTCACCTTCTCCGTCCTATAGATCAAGTCAAGAATCCGACAAGATCGTGTGTCTAGGGCGGATATTGGGGGATCAAGTGTCAGGAGAACCGGGCAATGATCGGACAACGTGGTACGAGCCAACTGCTCAATCTAACCTCCACGAGAGCCTCCCCACTCTCCCACATTAAACTTGTCCAACCACTCCAGTAGGACTCTACCTAGCCGCCTGTATCCCCAAGAGAAGTTCAACGACCTCTCCCTCCTGTGGAAGGCAAGGTCTCTCTAAGCATCACGTGCTCCTACTGCCAACAAAAAGACCTCCCATGCCTCTTGCTCCTCCCCAGCCATGCCCTGGTAGTTTCTGCCTCTGCCTCTGCCCTGCTGGTCCTCCAAAGCCTCCAGGTTGTTGAAGTCTCCTCCAACGATCCAAGAGTCCACCTCTGGGAGTCCATCCGCAATCTCCACCCAGAACCTACTGCGTGCCCTAACCTTCGTAGGGGCATAGACATTGAGGACTCCAATGCAGGAGTCCCCAATATCCAATCTGATCCATAGAACCCTCCCTGCCACTATCGTCCCATGGTCTCGTACACAAGCGGTGAGACTCAGGCCAATAGAGATGCATGCACCTCCACTCCTGCCGTGGGCACCTATAACGTGCTCCCAGTAAGTGTGCGAGCTGCCCGGAAGTACCTTCCCTCCCCGCTAGGCCTGGGTGGGAGTGAGCTTGTGCTCCCATAGAAGTAAGATGTTGATCCGTCCGGCAAGGGCAGGCTGCAGCTCCTGGTGAATAATCAACTTCCTGGAACCATGTGCTATTCACATTCCAGGATGCAAGGTGTAAGCTCATGAGGAAACTTGTGACTGACCAAACAGGCATTTGTTCGGTGTGGAGGTTGCTGATGAGGAGGAGAAACTATGAGGCATGCAAGCACGCTTTGCCGCCAGTTTGGACGGCGAGCTCCAATCGTGGTACTATCAATACATCTATCAGTCGTACTAAGAGTCATGACTCTGTACACTGATAGAAACGGGCCGCCTATGCCAGGGGCCACTCGATCACATCCCTCGGAGCTCTCCATTGTGGAGGGGCTCGAAAGATAATGCTCAAGTGAGAGACCTCGACACCGGCCCACCAGTTAATGTCCATCATGCAACCATGCCACTATTGTGCAAACAGTACTAGTTCGTCTTCTTCCATCCACTGGGAGATGTGGTCTGCCACTTGACTTTTCAACTCCTCTATCTATGTAGTCGTCCACTCCTTTGAGTGAGAGGATTGAAGAAAAAAGGCATAGTTTGGTCCATTTAGTCCATCCGGTGGTGCTAGTAGATGGACCTTGCCCCTCCTTGACTTACAAGCCACAAAGATCCCCATCTCTAGAGATAGTGGAAAATTTCCACGCTCTGCAACTGTCAAGTAGGACCATGGGCCACTGCGGAAGAACTCCTGTGGCAACAACTGTGCCTGTCTCGGGAAAGTGTGATAGGCGGCAGGCGCAGATGAGCCGGTGGCTGTATGGGAGGGGAAAGACTACTAGTGCGAGGAGGATGTAGATGTGTGTGGCTCATCACCTCCTGTGGGAGGAGGGGAGATGGGTCTGGGAGGGGATTACCTGAACCAGGTGCGGATCAGGGCGGGTGCTCTGTAGGGGAGGTGGTGGAGGGGAAGAGGATCAAGGGATGGTGGTATGGGAGAAGGTACATGGTGGGTATGGAGGGGGCTATGGGGCAGGGTCAGTGGGGAGGGGGAGGGGGCGATGGGTGTGGAGACTTTGGGATCTCAGGTGAGGTAGTCCATGGTGCGGGTAGTTGATGTGGAGGGCTCTGGTCCTACCGGGTGAAGCAGGCTGTGGAGTGCTCTGCCGAGGGGGCGTCGCTTGCCCACCCACTCCCTGCTGACGAGGATGGGTCTGAGGGGCTGGTTGTGCCCTCCATGCCGTCTCCCCTTCTATCGTCTCTGGATTCGTATAAGGCCATCAGCGTCCACCTGCGGGCTTATCGATGAAGCTGCCTTGGCTCCGAAACGCGTACAAACTGTTGCCTGATGCCCAAAGTCGTGTCAACGCAGGCACTGCCCTGGTTGCCCAATCACAATGACATGCTACCTAAAGGAGTGCCCACCCACCTCAATCTCTAGGAGCTGTGGGATATTCTTGACCTCTTTCACTGCCACCCGTACCTTTGGAACTCTTGCTGCTGTCACTGCATCCACGAAGGATGCAGGAAGGATAGTGCCAAAGAGCCATCCAAAGTCTTCCACCAACTGGTAATACTCTATCACCATGCCGGGGAAAAGAAGGGTGACTGGGTGCCGAAGAAACCTGTTGTAGAGTGCGAATGCCTCCATAGTAAAGCCACTGTACCAAGGGACCATGTATATGACCCCCTTCGTGGACACATATGGTGAGCTGGCAAAAAACTCGCAAGCTGCGTCTGCCACACTGAGCCAAACTATGAAGATCTCTTGGCCCATTAGGACCGCCTCCACAATCTGTGTTGTGCCGATGCGCAGCGTGGAGTAAAGCCAGTCCTGAAGCTGGGCCTTGGCTGGGGAATGTCCTACTACCTGACCATAAATCGATGTTTCTTTTAGCTCCAGCTCCTTAGCTCAGACGGCTAAGAGCTGCCCCTCAGAGAGGACGATTCCCAAGGTGTTTGACTTGGGGGCACTCGTTGAGTGCGCCGGCATTTGACCAGAGGTTTCCACTACGCGTCCCTTCTGAGAGAACTACCAATCACGTCGTGGTACTACCTGAGGAGGGAAAGTTGCTGCAAATAAAGGGAACAACTGGAGGGTGGTGGAAGCGATGGTTGTTTGGGGGTTGGGGGAAGACGAATTTGTTGGCCGAGTCCGTTGGAGTGGACTGAATCCGTTGGGGCGGGGCTGTAAACGCCCCGAACAACATAGTATGCTTAACAATTATGAAAATCATAATTGTTAAGCATACTACGTTGTTCGGGGCGTTTACAGAGGCCGAAAGCGGGACAGGGCGAATTGTCCAGGCAGGGGGGAGCGACGGCTGACAGGACACAATTGTGAGCCATTGGGGCCCGGGGGTGGGGGGGAGTTGTCAAACTGGGCGCTGACGTTGGTGCAGTTGAGCTGTGGCGGGCACGATCAGACAGAGCGGGGGGCAGCTTGCGACGTGACGGGTTGAGCTTTTTTCCGCAAGTTCAAACTATTGGAGTTGAGAGTGAAATTTGGGAATGATTTGTCTATACATTAACAGTATATGACAGTAGATGTTTTCACTCTCGAGGAAGTAACAACCCTAAAGCTAAGTTATGAGAACCTATTCTTTAGATCCTCTCCACTCCTCAGCATCTTCTAACAATAGCTGAAAACACCAATAGGTTCCACATTTGTGATTGTTACTGTCCACAGACCTGTCTAAAGCAGTTTACAAGGAAAGGTTCTCCAAAGTCTCTTCTTAAAGCATGGAAATTCCAGAATGTGTGACCTTGATAACTGGTGCTGTCTCATAAATGCCACTGCTAGTCAGGAAGCTCATGAAAATCAGATTGCTAAGTGGTTTATCTGAAGCATTGATAGGGATTCAAACCGTCTTCCCATTATTGGCAGCTCTTGTGACCAGTCATTAGAATATTGGGAATTTGGGTCACAAACAATTATCAGGATTCTCAGTTTTCAGAAGTAATATGTTCAAAGAAGAGTATCTAATCCTTGAAATTACAGACCACTCTACATTTCAGAGCATTCTCACACTTCATGATTAACTGAAAACAATGAGACTTTCAAACATTTATCATGTTGAAATTTCTGACATACATGCATCTGTAAGCGGGCGTCAGCCACCTTAGAATCCCAAATAGAAAGCTGAGTTAGATAGAACCTGCAATAAAGACTGATTCTTCTTGCTGTATAGAGATGTAACAACATTATCTGCAGGATTTGACAAGATGCACCCGATTGTACCAGCCATATAACCAGCAACACAAGTGACACCCAGTTGCATTCCCTTAGAGCAATCATTTTTCTGCCTTTTTAGGACACCTTTGTATAGCAAATCTACAGAGTGCTCAAAAGAAGAGAACATAACCATGCTGACTGCCACAGTTATGCAGAGTTAGTGACCAAGATTTGCAGGATATAAGTATGAAGTGTAGAATGAAACACAATAAACTACAGTTTGTACACAGAGATTACAAAACAATGATAGTGAAATATTTCATTCGATGTTTTTCTAGCTTTAAAAGCACACATACAAGGAAAATGTTCAAAATATTGAACTTACCATGGTGATCCCCCCACCCCCCGGGGCCCCCCAAAAAAAAACAAACAAACAAACAAACACTAAAAACAAAACAAAACAAAACAAATTATTTCTGTTGAAAATGATATCCAACACATGGACTGCAGTCCAGGTGAAAATCAACTGGTCATTTTTTCGAGGGAAGTTTACACACAGCTTGGTTACAGAAGACTTCCAATATTGCACATCATATGCAAAGTATCAGAGATGAGACCAAGACACAACTTTAAGGGATTGCCCTATGGCCTAGGAGGTGTGGAGAATAGCCCCTAGGATAGTCTTTCATGGTACAACAGAGACAATTTGGCCTAATCACTTCAGTCTTCAGTCTCCCCAGACTTCAATGTATGTTACTGGCCTTCTTTCTTCCACTTTCTCAAGCTTTTTCCTTCACATGTATGAGTGTTCAGCATGCATCCATTCAAGGCCCTCTGCAGACATGCGTGGCGGGCTACAAGTGTACCTAGAGATACAGCCATGGATACAGAGCTCTAGTGTAATCTTGTCAAAACGAAGAGAGAGAGAACACGTCCCTTCCGCCCAATGAATCCTGACACAGTACAACAGGTGCCTGTGGCACACTGCACTTCTGTCACAGAAAGCAAGATATCCAAATGGCTATAGAAAATAAAGAAGGCACAAAGAAAAATAGAGATCAAGTTCTAAACAATATCAAATTCAGTTTCAATTTTCTAACCCTGGTGCACTTGATTTGTTAAAACACACAGATCAATTAAAGATAAATCATGAGAAGAAACTTACAAGGCAAATTTCTACTCCATAGAGGTAATAGTCCCTTATATAACCTGTCACAAACAAAATATGGTAAACTATTAGACAACCTCCAATCTTCAAACTGCATCCCAGCTCCTTAATCTGTAAGTCCCTACTTTCATGATTCAAGGCACCTCACCCACATACTCCTCCCGACGAATACATTCTGGGTAGACCATCCAGTAAACCTTTTGCAAATCCAGGCTGGGCTTGCACCCTCACTTTAACAGCCTCAAATGGACACAATGCAAGATCAGCAATAACCTGTGCTGATGCACTACTTGCAAGGTATATGAGTGTCTTATAACAGCGAGTATTATCAGGTCCACTAGCATCACAATATGACTTCTTGAAATACTCATATAAGCTAAATCTGCAGGCCCCCTGGGCACTATACCCACAGAGCTTTCCACCCCATCCTTTCCAAAGCCCTGACAACCCATGTTCTGTCCAAAGTACTTGAAAACCCCCAATAATACTTCCATACTTTCTTGGATCAGCCTGATTGCAAGAAAAAAAGACCACAACCAGCACATCAATGAAACTACAAGCACAATAAATAATACTCACAAAAGCTGAAAAGAACACATACTTGTGATGTTGTCTTTCTAATGAAGCATTAACTTGAAAGAGAGAATAAATTCTTTTAGAGATATAAAACAGAATCTATATAAAAACCTTTTGAAAAGCTATCATGCTTATGGGTGCATTGAGCAAACAAAGTCATTAGATGCATTAACATTTAATTGTATTGCATTAATTCCTAATTCTGGTCTCCACTTTTGCCCCAAAAAGGCTTTACTTGCATTTTATGCATTAACTGTACGTGATAGGACAAATGCACCACAAATCCCCTATAAATAGGGTGGTTCTGGTCATGGCTCTCACCCCTTATCATTTCACTCATCCCACACACTTTCATCAAATCTCTTCTTCTTCTTCAGTCCCACAAACCTACCTCAACTGGTGACTTGATCTCAGCCTGGCAACATCAGTGCAGCTGGTTGCAACCTGTTTACTGCCCATCAGTCCTGCATTTCAGTCAGCTGTCCTCGCCACCCAGCATCCCATCATGCTCCCTCAACTGTCACCTTACCTGCAGCATCCGTGTCTGTTTTAACTGCTGCACATGTCAGTCATCTTCATCAGCAGTTGTGACTTCATTGAGGGGCATTCTACTGCTGCATTCTTCTCACCCATAGAAGTGGATTTCACTTTGCCTCCTCCAGCTGGCATTGTTTTGGAGAGGTTCCTATGGAGATATGCTAGGGTTTACAAAAGAAAACACGGAGTGTACGATCACGACTGAACATAGTGAACTCAAACACTAATGCAAAACGCAAAACTCAAAACCCAAAAATGCAAAAATGTAAAATGAAGATAACTGAATAATGAATGAAAATGTACAAAATGCTCAAGGGGAGAGCTGTCCAATAGTTTACAGCTCTCGTGGGAGTGGGCTGAGGGAGGTGTCCATGTGTGTTGTGTTAGTAGTATAGTCAGCTCATGAGTGAGTTTGGGATGTGATTCAGTGGGCCAGATATTTTAGATGTTCTTTGGCATTTTTTAATGTCCATTATTATGAGATTTATGGCATTTATTGCTGGCTGTCCTAATGCATTTATTGCATTACTTTTGGTCTATTTATTTGGCTCCCTCCTCCACAGTCATTCATTCATCATCTAGAGATTCCCATGCAAGCCCTACTGGAGAGAGGGAGCCGGTGCTAGTGCCCACACAGCCAATGACTCACTCTTGTACGCGACTGTTTTATGTTTCAATTAATGTTCTAATCACTCTTCTATTGGACATTAAATTGAAAAAAGTAACATTCTAACCTTTGACAAATAACGTTTCCAACGACCTAGCCATTATCCACATTGCTAATGTAATGCCCAACATGCCCAAAGCTCATGGTAACCACGAAACATGTTTCCCTAGCATCAAAACGCGAAATGCCTAAAACGTTTCTCATTAAAACACAAAATGCCCTTAGTGAAACGGCTAACTAAAACATGAATATTAAATTGAAAAAACATATATTTTTTCTTACTTTTTTGAGATTTTTGGACACTCTGTATATAGGATACACATCATTTGTTGATATGAAAGGACTTGCAATGTATAAATGTGTAAGTTGTAACTCATTGTTTATATAGAAAACCATCTCATATGTATTATTTAACCGTTTCACTTGGAGTTTCGCTTGGGACTTGCCCAAAGGTGAAATGTTTCAAGGGTGAAAGGTTTCACAGTTACCTTGCCAAAGCTAGAAGTAAATTCAAAGAATAGTGTCTATTTATCAAAGAAGCATGAACCTAGATATAGAAGCTCTAGGACAAGATAGTTGAAGGCATGTCTTGCAAGAGGTGATTGACTACCTTGTTTTAAGTAATACTTTTCATGTGTTCAATTTTTGCCAAGCATTAATTTCCTCATGCTCAATGTTTCAAGTTTTGGGAAATGTATTCAACTTGTGGACAGCCACTATCATCCACTGTTTCTTCAATATGGTGTTCAACGAGATAAGCTTTTGATCACTTCCCTATTCTAATTGGTAAGAGGGATCCAACCTTTCTTATGAAAAAACCACCACCTAAAACCTTCTACTGCAAGTTGCAAAGCCTAATCCTTTTAGAATATGGCTTTAAACTTTTAAGTTGTCTGATTGGAAATGTCTTAGGACAAGTCAAGGTTGATTGTCGGCATTTACCCCAAGACAACCCCAAATCTTGTTCTTCTAAAACACCACGATGACAAGGCTGTCAAAAATGGATGCAGTGATGGAAGCATGGAAAACTATTGTAATAGACTGCTGAACACAAGAGACAAAGGAAAGAGAAATAGAAACATTGTAAAAGAAAAGAACACTAACTCAAAAGCAAAAAATTCTCAAAAAATAGAATCCATATACCAAGATATGAGACAGTACAGAACCAATGTGAGTCACCGATTGTGAAAGCACTAGCACCTACTTCTCTCCCTCCACCAAAACCTGTCAGATGATGAATGATAGATGACGCATAATAACTGTGGAAAAGGAGTCTGAATAAATAGGCAAAAATAATGCCATAAATGATGTCAAGTTGGTCAGCAATAAATGCCATAAACACCATCAAAATGACAAATAAAAAATGTCTAAAATATCTAAAATATGCCCAACTTTCTAGCATGTACAGACTGACATAACTGCTAACACTCTCTCAAATCATGGGTGATGTGATGCAATACAATATACAATGATAATGTTTCATCATAGTATATACAACAAGGACCATGGATACCCAAGCAGTGGGTGTGCAAGTCACCACCAAGGTGTCTCCAAGAGAGCCTGATGCCAATATCGGTGTATCAGCTCCTAAAAACAAAGAACGACTCTCAATATCTATCAACAATGTCTCGCAATAGCATATAAGACCATCCTATTAAAAATGCCTCTAAACATATGTGACTATGGATTTAGACCGCTAAAGTGTTCTCTCATGTGAGCTCAAACTGGGAGTCAAACCCACTCTCTGTCAAAGAACCAGCTCATCATGAACCTAGATGTCAATCCCAACTCCAAGATTTGAACCTACCAAACTTCGATCGATGCGTCAGGAAAACTGCTAATGTCTTGTAGTCCTTCCGCAGATAAGGAAGACTTACCAAGAGAGTAGTCACATGTCGTCACCATCCACTCTTGCTCCAACCATAAAGCTGCTAGTGTCCTACAGGCCTTTTGGCGATATCCCATCTTGCCACAATGATAGTACTAAAACTTCTTCTTCCATCAAATGACACCCCTCTCTAAGCCTGGAGCGTTCGAAGCACCAAGAGATAGCATCCTCACAAAAACCTAAAGTTGAACACAACAGATCTCCAACATAACACTTGTAGATGAGTAAATAATGTCAGCATGTTGATCATCAAGAGGAGATTCCATAGGAGCCATGAGAAGGGAGATACAGAGAAAATGAAAAAAAAAAAGACAGGGGATCTTCAAGGAGAAAAGTATGCCAAAAATACAGATTCACAAGGATTGCACGAGTTCAAAGCAATAAAAAAAGCACATAGAGAAAAGATCGCCAATAACCAGACTATAGTGATGTGAACACAACAACTGATGCACATGAACCCTCTCTAAAGCTGAGCAGTGCATCACGAAAGGAAAATACAGACCAAACGCAACCAAAAAATAGCCTAAAACCTTTCGGCCAGCCCTGCACAAAAGCAAAAAAGGCAAAACACATATACTGATGGCAAAGTGCAGTCAGGAACTACAATAAATGTATTCAACCTGCAAGAAAACAAGTCGCCTCAGCCGGCTGTCCCCAACACCCAGATTTGGAAGGGTCAATAACAGGCCCCCAACCCTGAAACATCGCCTGAAAACTGTAAATGCAGATGGCAGACTGCAAAACACTGAGAAAAGAGCAAACAGATAGGCCGAAAATTAGCAAAAGATGGTCGTCTAGGCTGCAAATCGGGTGCAGCAGTTAGAAACAGGTCTAATCCGCAGATGAAAAGTCAAAACTCAAACCTAAAACATTGTAAAACAACAACAAGAACAATGAGCCTACAATCTGATACCATGTCAGAAGTGGATGCAATGATGAAAGCGTAGAAAACTGCTATAATAGGCCGCTGAACACAAGACAAAGGAAAGAGAAAGAGAAACGCTACAAAAGAAAAGAACACTGCACAAAGAACTCAAAAGCAAAGAGATACTTGGGAAAGATCCATGTACTAAGATATAAGACAGTACATAACCAATGTGAGTCACCGGCTATGAAGGCACTAACACTTGCTCCTCTCCCTCCACTAGAACCTGTCAAATGATGGACGACAAATGATGCATAATGCCTGTGGAGGAGCCTAAATAAATGGGCAAAAATAATGCCATAAATGATATCAAGTCGGCCAACATTAAATGCTGGTTGGCCAGCAATAAATTCCATAAACACCATCAAAATGACAAATTAAAAATGCCTAAAATATCTAAAATGTGCCCAACCCTCTCTAGCATGCACAGACTCAACCATGAAATGACATATCTTCTAACAAAGGCAACCTCTTTTGAACTAGATCATCTCAAATTTGCAATGTCAAGGCAGTTCTCTATACAATGAAAGAACAATATAATGATTGCAGTTTCACTCTTATCGATCTCTCGGCCTTTGAATTTACAACTTTCAAGCAAGTTTTGAATTTTGATAGAAGCAAGTCCCCAACCCATCAAATCCTTAGGTAGAGATACTTTTCAGGGATGAAAGCTAGATGTATGGCTTTGTGCTTGATTGACACCAAAACTCCAAATCTAGGCTATACAGACAACATTTCCGAGCTGTCCATTTCTCAATGTTTTTATCACTATCAATGTGCGCTTGGTCCCAATCAATCCCAAAGAGACATCTTTTCTGCAGCTCGTGACCCTGACTACTTCACGATTTTTCCTGGTTAGGACGTTGCTGGTTCAGCTGTATGTCAATAACATTTTGGAGGTACCTTCCGGTGTCAGATACATTTCTGTGTCAGAGCACGTGGCAATCGCCCCATGTGTTCTGCCTATGAGATCGTGGCCTTGCTGCACTTTAAGTCCACGAACATTTCGATCCTAATACTTGACGATATACATCTAAACTTCGCACCACTCAGGCGAGTCGCTCTCTCTCTCTCTCTCTCTCTCTCTCTCTCTCTCTCTCTCTCTCTCTCTCTCTCTCTCTCTCTCTCTCTCTCTCTCTCTCTCGTTAAGGTCTGTAACCTGCATGTTCACTTTGAGCACATCTAAGGGGGTTATGATGAGGTGAGAGGTTCCTGCTGAAAGCATTCCACCGATAGCACAAGCCGCATAGTAGCTGGTGGTGAACAATTGAATACTCTCTCGCCGATCCTCCATCGAGTTGAACAGGGTGACTCGTGGATGGTTGACCTTCGGTCATCGAGGGGGTGCCATCAGCCGTTTCCTCAGAGCTTCATCAAGCTACGTGCTGCCAAATCGCCACCCACCTGCTTTTACTACAGAGAAGCCAAGAACATGCACGATGCCGAATCTTAGGGTTTTGGCCATCGAGAGGTTTAGTCATTTTGGTCCTTAACAAAGGATTTGCTTTTTCGTAGGATAATGTCGGATGGTTAACCATTTTGTAAGGAAACTATCTCGTTGTTTGGATGATTATTAATTTTAATTATGATTAACAATATTATAAAGAAATGGATGTCTGTATAATTAGATTTGGATTATTCTTAATCCAGCTTCCTACTTTCATAGCTTAATTATTCTTTCTTTCTATTTGCATTGGCCTCCCGCTTTCTTTTGCTGCTTCTTTTCATAGTTGAAATACTAGCAAGGAAGCTCTTTGATGCTAGCAAACTATCTGTTTAGAGGAAATTTTGATTTTCTTCAAATCTAAGTCGAGTTGAAGAGGATTCTGTTTCAAATTAAGATGGTGTTGGAGCTCTTAAGGGATGATATCGATTGTCATCTTTCTTTTCTTCAAGTCTATCTTTCTTGAGACAAGATGGTGTACCAAGTCTCTCTATCAAAGTTGGAGGGTCCCTAAATGGTGTCTCTAATCATGCTATCTAATCATTGCTCCCCGTGATTTTCTTCTTTTGTAGTGTGATAACCAACATCAATCTTATACTACCTTAGTTTGCTATTAAATTAGTAATCCAACTATTTCTTTTGTTGATAATGATGATGCTTCCTCTATGTATATGCAAACTATTCATGCAATCCACTAGAGCATTTAGATCAAGCATGCATCATGTTGAGTTGAGATATTCTTCCAAATTCACTATTTTATACATTGATGGTAATCAAGGTATGTATGATGTGATTACAATTGATCATAAGTATGTTCAACTGGTAGTAATATTGTTATATTGAAATACAATTGATTTGGATCATAGAAGAGTTTCAATTGATGCATAGAGGTTTGCATGATGCTTGTCCTTCAAAAATATTTTCTGATGAGGCATTAAAATCCATGTGCATTCTATGCATTTACTATTCAAATATTCAAAGAATTGTGTGAGACAACTAGCATGAACAGAATGGAAGCAAAGCAATGTCACATAAAGAGTGAGCTAGAGGGTGGTTTGTGAGGTGCCCCCTCTATAATTGTTAAGGAGTCCTTGAGTAGTCAACCAAAACCCCGAATGTCCACATCTATCACCATACAGTCCCCGTTAGAGAAACAACAAACTTAGCTGAGTGTAAGAGTTATGGTTCTACTTCACAAAGGAAATGGAGAGGAAATGGTAGATAAGTTACCCTAATAGTAGTCTAACACTCATCTAAGAATGTCACTTTGCACCCAATCAAAGACAGCAATAACTAATACCACACATTGTTCACAGTGAGTGGGGCAATCTTTTGAACTTCCATGGCCTCAAGAATCAGTACTCTACCATACTTTGTACCCCTAAACTAGTGGTAGTAGTAGCTCTATTTAGTATTAAAAATTTCCCAACTTATAGGGCATCCATTTGTAGAAACCAATCATTGAGATTGGAAACTCCCACTTTCCTTGACCTTTTCATTTTCGATTGTCTAAATAGTTTATACTACCACTCTATGAGATATATAAAAAAGTAGTTTCCTTTTATTATCCCCTTAAACAAGGTTCCTTGGCACATTCTCTTAAGCACAAAATAAACACTTCCTCATTCGTGCATTTACTACACTTTACTATAGTTACGATACTCACACACTTGTACACTACAAGTGGCAGATACCCATCATTACCACTTCATTCTTTATTCTTTCAATGACTAAAGAATAAGGAAAGGCTAGTTACACATTATGACTGTTGAAGTTTCCATATCTTGAGTCTCTCTCTCTCTCTCTTGCTCTCTTGCTCCATCCTCCATAGCTTGCACCTCTCTTGCTTCAACTTAGGCTTCTCCCTTCAATTGGTATCAAAGCTGAGATCGAGGAGCTTCACCCATTATTGCTTCAACCTAGTTCAAATACCTATAGTCCATTCATTCATGGTAGCCATGGCTTCACCTTCAAAGGTATGCATTTGATATTTCCCACTTCCCAGCTTTGACCAAGGCTTCTTTAGGGCTTTGTAGGGCTTTATTAAGCTCAACTTGAGCTTCCTCGTGCCACATTTGTGATAAAAAATGCAAGAGAAAGGATGCATTATTAGAGATGGAGCATGGACAAGGAGTAGCATGCTCGCTTCTTCTTCCATTATTCTTCAGTCATGCTCAAACACTTCACTATCAACAATAGAAGAGAATCAAGCTAGGTCTTACTTCCTAACTATAGTTTGCTAACTCTAGTTAATCTAGTTTGCCCACTGACTTATTAATGACACACACATGGCTATTGATAGCTAGGGTCTGCAGTTGTCATATCAGGCTAAGCATCACAACAGATGAGCTTGACTCTCAACACTCCCCTTCAAGCTTAGGGAAGTTGGTCTTCTGTCTTAACATGCAAGAGGTCAACCTTCCTTGCAAGTACCATCTCTCATATGAAGTGATAGTGTACCTCTATATGTTTTGTTTTGGCATGATAAACAGGGTTTGTAGCCAGAAGTACACTACTCACATTATCACAATACATTGTCATTGGAGCATCTACTTGCATATTCAAATCGATCATCAACTTTAGCAACCAAAAGCAGTCTCACAAGCTGCTAATGCAGCACCTTTGTACCCTGCCTCAGTGTTGGAGAGTGCAACTGTTGGTTGCTTCTTGCTACTCCGGCTAATCATGCCACAGCCAAGGTTGAATGCATAACCATTAGTAGACCATCTATCATAAGGAAAACTTGCCCAGTCTGCTACATCAGTATATCCCGTGAGCTTTAGGTCCTTATCTTTCTCACAAAAGAGTCCATACTCTACCGTTGCCTTAACATAATGCATAATTCTTCTCACTACATCCAAATGGGCTTTCCTAGGCTTCTGCATAAACCGACTGATAAGCCCAACTGAGTAGCTAAGATCAAGCCTAGTGATGGTTAAGTAGATAAAACTTCCCACCATCTACCTATACATGGTAACATTTGCAATTTCAGCTCTAATATCCACATCCAACTTGGTGTTTTGATCCAATAGAGTATCCAATGTTTTACAATATGTCAAGCCATACTTCTTTAGCATTTCCAATGCATATTGCCTTTGCATCAGCCAAAGTCCATTGGCTAAATTTACCACTTCGATACCTAAGAAGAATTTTAGCTCACCTAAATATTTCATGTCAAACTTAGTTTTCAACATTGACATTGCATCTTATATACCAATGTCATTATCACATGTAATAATGAGGTCATCTACATAGATGACCAGAACCACAAGTCCTGCTCCTATCTTTTTGGTAAAGAGACTACGATTAGCCTTGCCAACTATAAATCCGAGACTCTACAAGTAACAACCAGCACATTCATTTCCTCATCCATTGCTTTGCACAAGTTCTTATCCATGTCTGCTTCACTAAATGTAGCAGGCTCTTTGTATTCTAGGACCTTAGTCATATATGCATAATGCTTTGCAAAGTATCCATTGAATGCAAGTCTATCAACTAGGTATCTCACTCTTTGTGAGGATCTCAATTGCGGTACACTGCAAGATTCCTCTCTTTCATGAGGTGGTACATATCTGCTATGTCTAACACTAGGATTATACACATATGGAATTCCAAGCTCATTATCCAGAATATCAGCCGAATCATACCTAGATGTCAAAAAACTAGGAGCATCACCAATAGCTTTTTCATTGCCCTTACTTTCTACATCATTTCTCCCCCTCACTAACATAGTGATGTCAATGGACGATGATGCATAACTCCATAATTTATCAATCCAAGGAGATACACTAGGGGAGACATCATCGGTAGGCCCTGACATAGTAGTACTTTGCTAGGGAGTAACAATGGATACATGATTTGAAGGCATATTAGTAGGAACACTAGTCGATGATTCAAACCACAAAGCCAGTTCATCAAAGATAACATCTCTACTGAAGATAGTTTCACGATTCAACAAATCAAGGCATTTTTAGGCCTTGCGCTCCTTAGCATAATGAATGATTACACACTTTTGTGTCTTAGGTTCCAACTTCCACCTTTTCTCATCTAGAATATGTACATATACAATGCAACAAAAGACTTTCAAGTGGCTGATGCTTGATTTGTACCCAGATAACTTCTGGTATGGTGTCATGAATGCATGCGGTCAGAGTTCGATTCAATACATGCATTGCTCTTGTAATAGCTTCAACCCAGTAGTACAGTGGTATGTTATTCTCATTCAGCATTGCATGAGCAGTCTCCATAAGAACTCAGTTCTTTATTTCAACCACTCCATCCTATTGTGGAGTATAACTACATGTGAGCTACCTACAAATGCCATTCTTTGCTAAGTATTTATCGAACTCATTAGATACATACTCACTGCCACTATCAGATCTCAGGCAAGAGATAGGGCAATCAAATACATTTTCAACTTACTATCTAAAGCCCTCAAAGACAGCAAACACCTCATCCCTATGCTTCAAGTTATACACCCATGTATACCTGCTAAAATCATCTACAAATGTCACATAATACCTGGATCTTCCAAGAGATGCATTATGGGCTGGTCCCTATATGCCAGAGTGTATCAACTACAGTGGCCTAGAGTTGTTCCATCCATGTTTCATAAAGGGTAACCATGCTTGCTTGCCGAACTAACACACGTCATAGACATGACCTAACTTAGTATATGCAAACCTTGGCAAACCGACCAGCTGCTTTCTTTGCATAGTCAATAGCCTTTGAATATTCACATGACCAATCCTCTTGTGCCAAATTTCAAGGTCTCCAACAATTCCTTGACCATGTTCAAACATGGTTGACTTCAGTTGAGGCAATGTAGTACTCCAATGTAAACATCCCAACCATGTCTTTTTCCTCGAGCAATTAATTTGTAGCCCTTGCCAAATTCCTCTATAAAACAACCATGCTTATTAAAGTGAACCTTTAAGTTGTGCTTTGTCATCTAACCAATTGACAGTAAATTCTTTGTATAGAGAGCACCTGTAATACATCATGAAGACTTTTTTTCTAGCCATCATGAATTACCAAGGGTACCACACCCTTATGCTCAATACTATATTGAGTATCATCCCCAATACAAACATACCCATGCTTATCTGGAACCATGTCAGTAAACCATTCCCCATGTGGTGTTGTATGATTGGATGCCCTAGATTCAATATACCATACATCATCTGACTTATTCTCTTTAGCAGCACGGTTCCAAACATACGTCATAGTAAACAATCTATCAGTAGTAGCATCCTCAGCATGACTAGACAAAGCATAATGACCATGTTGCTTGCCTTTCTGATTGGCTTGCTTCTTCCAACATTCCTTGGCAATGTGGCCATACTTTCCACAATTAATGGCAATCCTTATCCTTGATTGCATTTTCATGCATAGTCTGTGACTGCCATGATCCTCTACCTCTAGAGTTGGATCTCCCCCTCACTTAGGAGTATCCCACCACCTCTAGCATTCTATCCCTGTTGATTATTTACATTCTAGAATTCATTCGGTTGAGTTCCTCGTCCATGAGAGAACCTTCTGCCACGGCTACCATGGCCTCTTTGATTTGAATAAAAAACTGTATCCCTGCCTTTGGAGCTGCTTGAACCCATAGCTAAACAAAGATTAACCTCTTTGTCATGAACAAGTAAGGCAACCAATTCATTGAACTCAGGCATTTCTGATCGTACCGATATGGATGTATCAAATGACTTATACTCTAGTCTAAGGCCATTTAACTGCAACTAGATCCTTGTCATCAACCTCAGCTCTAATAGATGCTAGCTAATCAGCAATGGTATTTATCTCTGTTACATAAATCTTGTATGGATTGTCCTTTCCTATCCACGGTATTAAACTTCTGCTTCAACAAAATTTTGCATGCATTAGTGATAGTACCATAGTACCGCATCAAAATATCCCATGCATCTTTTGGTGTCTTACAATTCATAATATGCATGACCATTGCATCAAAGATACATAATGAAAGCCAATGTAGGACTCTACAAGCACGTTCAAGCCATGCATGATGTGCTCTCTGCTATTCAACTACGGAATTATGTTTTGGAAGCTTAGATTCAGCTTCTTCACATGTCATCAGATCCCAATAACCTTTTTTTATCAAGAAATTCTCCATACAGAATTTCCATATAGTATAGTTATTATTGTCCAATTTTTCACCCACTATCTGAGTGATGTTGTCAGTCCTGTTAGCATTTGCCATGGTCACAGCTCTATGTGCTCACTGCAGTATTCTAACTATCAATGCCTGACCCCCTACACACAACCGAT
Organism: Lygodium microphyllum; assembly: GCF_053477565.2. Classification (NCBI taxonomy): domain Eukaryota; kingdom Viridiplantae; phylum Streptophyta; class Polypodiopsida; order Schizaeales; family Lygodiaceae; genus Lygodium; species Lygodium microphyllum. Next base: position 119,026,477 of record NC_141155.1, read on the forward strand.
AATCTTTTCAATGAGTTAATGCTTGCATAACACTCAAGCAAAACTCATATATTCTATACTCTATCTAGTTTAGCTCATTTCAGTCATCAAGCAGCCATCAGTACATCAAAATGTATTCAAGAATTTCAATTGCATATCACCTTAGTAACCTACTTTGCATCTCTAGACATCTGACATGATATCTAGGAATGATATCACGCCCTTGTAGATATGATTTATTGCATAGCCATTCAACATTAGATAAGTTGTTAGTGACATAACACTAATCAATTCTTTGTCATAATTGAGGCATTCTCAGTTTATAAATAGCTCAATGATATCTTGACATGTGCCACTCTCACTGAAACTCAATACACAGGTATATGAGTGTCGATGCTCATACACTTTCCAACCTTCAATTATGCTATAGCTAACCAACAACCTGTCAAACCAGCCTCATATAAGCCAAGATTGAGCATTCAATGCTCACAAACATCCATGGGCCTACCACTAATCATTTAGCACCAATTGCATATAGTCCATTACATGCAAGGAGTAGGTGATCAAAGTTCACCCAAATGCCACCCAGATACATGATTATTTTATCACAAGATCGCTAACATGGACATGAGTGTTTTTCCGCAAGATTGTTAACCATTACATGTTGGATGTGTGTGTCACAAAGCATACACCTGCTGAACTAGAAGACATCTTGAGGCAGCAAGAAAACATGTGCAGATTCACGTTAGCTCGATCTGCTCTTGCTATTGTTTTCTCAATGCTTGATGCAGTTGTTACAAGTCTCCCATAATGCACTTGATGCCTTCCATCTATGCTCAATATTGAGAAGTTGAATCATTGTCAGACACAATGAGCTAGAGTAGTAGACCATTTTCAATAGTTTACACTGATTTCTAGGCTGGTTGGCAAGCACAATCACTGCATCCATGAAAGAAATTATGCACCCCATGACTTGGAGCTACTAGCAATTATTCATGCTCTCACACTTTGGCGACACTATTTGCTTGCTTGTATGATGAGATTTTTATATAGTAGCCTAAGGGCTTTGAGGAAAAAGGAAGGGGATACCTAGTGTGCCAATTGAGAAAGGGCCTTTATGGCCTTAAGTAGGCACCTAGGGAATGGTACCATAAGTTTTATGCTTTCATGCATTCACAGGGATATACTTACAGTGAGGAGACAATGGGACTTAGTGTGACATGTGCATGCTCTCTTCATACTATATGTATGTAGTTGATGCCTACTGGAATGATTTGACTTTTGTTTTGGGTCGGCACCTATTTCTATCATGTTGTTATCAGTTATGTATTCATCCTACATGGCTATGTATTGAGCTTCTGTTGTCATTTCTCAGTTAGTTGTGCCTTTGGCAAGTCTCTTCCGTTATTTGGGAGACCTACTATATGCATGATGGTTATGCCTATGGGATGTATCTCAATCTGACAAATTGACCTTTGATAGTTCTCGATGCTGGTTGCATATTCACTCACAACTAGTTGCAGCTCTTCCCTGGCAATAGTATTTTGCATTTTGAATTTTCTCAATGATAGCTCATACTTGGCTTTGATTTGGTACTAGTATACTCTATTTTCAACATGTTGTAATTGAAATGCACTACACTGTTTACGAGAGGAGTCACCTCCTCTTGACATTCTTTTACTTACAATTTGTGGACATCTCATTACTTTGGAAGTATCTCTCATCTCATGCTTGATTTGGCAGTGGTTTTGGGACTGATTGCCAGAAATTACAGCATCATGTTTTGCCCTTCTCTGCACTTTCTTGGTCTCATTATGGCTAGTGGTTCTCATGACAAATCTATCTTCAAAATCGAAAAACTGGATGGGACCAACTACAGTTATTGAAAAACATTACGGTCAAGGATTGGACTAAGCTAGATGAGATATGTAAGTCCACAATGATTTTATCACTCTCTAAGTAGGTTCACTACAATGTTGTAACTAAAAAATGGACTACATATGAGCTTTGGACATAAATTAAGAATCTTTATGACAAGCAGAGTCTTACATCTCAAATGTATTGTTGAAATAGTTGATGGACCTTTGCATCATGAAGGAAGGGACTTCTATGTTTGCACATTTGAATGAGTTTCACTCCATCATTAGTTATCTAGCTTCTAGGGGATTGAGTTCAAGGATCCTTTGCATCCTTTATTTCTACTTCGTACTCTACTTGAGTCGTGGGACACTTTTCGTACAGCTCTATGTGCGAATACCTCAAAGGATGGGAAAAAAATGCAAGATATTGAGAGTGCTCTCTTGACAGAAGAGGTGAATACAAAGAATGTAGATGCTTCCTATATGTCACATGCATTGACTATGAGAGGTTGGTAGGATGGAAATGGCCGTGGTAGAGACTCTCAAAGGTCTCACTCTAGGACAATGGACAGTCTCGCGCAGTAAGTCTCATGGCTATAAGTTCGGTCTCACTTGTCATTATTGTGGGAAATTGGGTCATATTCAGCTACAGTGCCATAAAATGCATAAGATAAAGCATAAGGAAAAGGGAAAGGGTAAAGTGTAAGGAAAGAATGATGATCGCAACATTGTGCCTAGCAAGTCTAGTGTCAAGATTGAGAAGATTAATGTGGTGCAACCTAATGTATCTAATGATCTCATATTGGTATCCTCTTCCTTGGATGCTTCATAGCGTTGGGATTGATGCTTTGTTAGGATATACTCGGTGTTAGTTGATAGATTTAAGGGCTTTCTTTCATGTGTGTGTGTGTGTGTGTGTGTGTGAGTAAATGGAGCAGAAGACTTAAGAATGAAAATCTAAGGACAAAATCCCACAGACCTGATTCAATAGCCTAAAGACCTAAGAGTGCGAAGATGGAGTGAATCTAAGGATGTGGCCACCATCGCATACATCCACTAGCAAGGATCTACCAGTGAAACACTTGACGAGGTGGTGAGGTAGTCCTAGATGGAGGTGATGTGAAGTGGATGCATAGAGTGCAATGGGATCGGTACTAGCAAACCAATCAACTAATCCTTCAAGAGTAGTGAAAGATATAGGATGTTGAGGTTGTTCATGTGCCACATATCTAATAGGAACTAGAGTAAATGGTATAGTAGCGTGGTTAGGTCGTTTGGTTGCAGATCTTGGTATGCATCTATGACTCCTATATTGCATTCAAATTTTATGAGTGCTATATTCAATTGGCTAATAATTAGATTTTCCATGCGAAGATAAAGCACATTGAGGTGCATTATCACTTCATCAGGCAGGAGGTGGTAGAGGACAAGTCTATTGAGCTTATCAAAATCTCGATAGATGAGAATCTTATAAATCTACTCACTAAAAGTCTGTCACAGCGGAACATATTTCCTTCTTTAGAACGATGATGGATGTAGGATGAGATGATGTCTTTCCTCATCTTGTTTTAGTCTATTAATTTGTTGTATTTTTTCTCTTTTTCTTTCACTCCTTACTGAGGTACGTTCGCCTTTAAGTGGGAGATTGTTGGGGATAAAAATGCATGTGCCTTAGCTACCCTGTATTCATTACACATATTGTACATATACAGCTTTACACTATAGATGGTGGGTGCCCATCATTGTCACTTTATTCTTTATTCTTTCAGTCATTATTGAATAAGGGAAGACTGGTCACACACTGTGAATGTTAGAGTTTCCACATATGATCTCTCTCTCTCTCTCTCTCTCTCTCTCTCTCTCTCTCTCTCTCTCTCTCTCTCTCTCTCTCTCTCTCTCTCTCTCTCTCTCTCTCTCTCTACACACACACACACACACACACACACGACATAGCTCTTCCTTTGCTCTTGCTTCCACTTGTATGCTTCCACTAAGGCTCTACCTTTCGACATTAGCACACTATCAATTTGAACGATGAGAGGGAATCATTGGGTGAGGAGAGAATGATAGTGGTTTTGAATTAGTGTCCTTTTTTAATAAAAATCATTCAAAATTGATCTAACTCTCTCCCCCTTTAACTAAAAACCACTCTTCTTCTTGTAATACCACTAGTGAAAATGGTTTTAGGTTGTCAGCTATTCACAAACCTTTGGCTGAAGTGAATGTTGATTTTATACATTTGCAAGGTCCCTTTCACATACTTCTTTTGGTCAAAGAGAATGATATGGAGGTAGTGAAACCAAGTCTTTGAAAAGAAGACTACTATATAGACCTTTTACTTGGCAGATCATAGGAGGAATCTTGATGTTGATGATGGTAAAGCCTTCAAGATGGATGTATGCCTTTTGTTTGATGTTGATGCACAAACCAATCACCTTGCTCTAATACCAAAGTTGCTTGCCTTTACCATAGAACAACAATTTATTAAACAAAATTGAGAGAATATATAAATCAAATAAGAAAGAAGGAAATTGAGAAAGCATGCACGACACAAGATTGGGTACAATCTCCCCCTATGTATGGATGAGCACAGTCCCCATGCATGTATTTATAATGTTAGATTTAGCTTTTATGTTCAAAATACATTGAAACCATCTTTTTTGCGTTCTTGCTTTTTCTTACCTTGTATGACTTGCTTTTGTGCAAATAAATCAAAACACACTCTATTCTAATAGCTTTACCAAAAAGAAATTTCTCTAATAATTACATCAACATAAATCTATTGCGCATGCTAAGTCCTTTGTGCTAATAGATGCATACAAAATATAATACTTCTGATAATATTTTCCCATGCTGTGAAGTGTATGGATTGCACACATTAAAATGCACACTCCAAAATAATAATTTCACCTACATCTAATTATCTACTCATTATTGGGGGTAAAGGTGCCTCTACCTAACTACCCATGTATTCATTGCACTGATAATACCTGCATACTTGCATTGCAGGTGGCAGGTGCCCATTAATGTCACTTCATTATTTATTCTTTCACTAGCATTTGAATAAGGGAAGACTAGTCACACATTGTGATTGCAGCATGGATTCAAAGCTTCAACTCAAGGTTTCATGGTAGCCATTGTTTGTTTCTCTCGAGGTATGCATTGAGTCCTTCCTTCATCTGGCTTACTCCAACTTGCTCCATGTTTAATAAGGAGATTTAATGAGCCTTGTTGAGTGCTTATTGAGCTAAGGATTAGCCATTTTGTCCATTTTAAGTGGATAGAGAGCATGCTGTAAAAGTCGTGGACAACTATGGTAGCTTGATAGCACTGTCATATTTGGCCATAACTTTTGCTTACAATATCAAATTTAGGCATTCTATAGCTACAAACGAAGAGTGTGATAAGAGCTATAGATTTGGGCACTCACAGAGTTGATTCTATGTAATTTTTTATTCTTTGTTTTACATAGAATAGAACAATTCTAGTTTGGATAGCAAACAATAAATTCCATAATGCATGTTTGATGCTTCGGGGATGCTACATTGACATTTGGATGATATCCTTATGCTTTTGGGATGCTACTTGGATCCTTTAGAGCTTGATTAGCCTAGTTTTGTAGAGCTTTATTATTGCCATAACAATTTGGACAACAAGCATACACGAGTGAGCTTCATGCTTTGAATGCCTATTGTGCCTACATGGTATTTCGAGTATACTACATGTCTATAGTGATGTCTAGCATTGATGTATGAGCCCAGATATGGTTATGACATGCTTTGGAACTTGGATTTGAGTTACATTTGATGTACTTGAGCTTTTATGCTTAGTCACCTACATATATTGAAGTTTCATTTGACACTTATACTCTCGAATGTATTTGCGATATTCTTGGGCTTCTCGGATGCTTTGATATATATATCTTGAGCTTTGCTTGTTCACTTTGCATTCTAGATTCGCTTTCAATGGGAGACACTTGTACTTACTTGGTACAGCTTGGTTCTTTGAGATAGTGGGACACTTCATGTACATGCTCTCTTGATATGTATTGGATGCAATTACCCTACATTGGGCTGATTTGATCACTTACTTTGGACCTAGCACTTATGTATGTCAGTGTGTTGTCAATGATATTTATATGTTTCTAGGTTATGAATTGAGCTTTGCTCAGTGGATTATGCATGTTTACTGCAGCACAGAAGAGCGGAAAAATCGAAGGAGGAGATAACCGAAAGGGCATAGGACAAAGGAAGGAAAAGGCACCCTGGATGGAAGTCAGACCCTGAAAAATTTGAATGATGACCTCTCCAGAAGGCCTCAATGTTGCCTTGAGAAAATAAAAGAGTAAAAGCGCACCATTAATTGTGAAAGCGCTCCCGAATCCTTGTAAAAGAGTGCTAGGCTCACTTTTGTCCAAATTGTATGTACTAGTTGGGAATGGGATAAGTTAGAACAGTGGGAAATAGAAAAAGAGGGCCTAGGCTAATGGCCGGCCATGTAAAAAGTGGGGATGACCGCCCAAAAAGTAGGGTATGTATATAAAGTTCAAAAGTGAATGAGAAGATCATTCTTGTGTGTGGCCAAAGCTTCTTCTTCTTCTTCTTCTCTTGTTTCTTGCCTTCTTGCTTGTGCTTGAGTGAGGGATTGAGGGAGTGGGAGGGAGTGAGGGAGTGAGTGTGTGAGAGTGAGGGATCGTGGAGAAAAAGCTCCCCATCTTCTCCCTTCATCTTCTCTTCTTCTCTTCTCTTCTCTTTTCTCATGCGGCTATGGAGGATGGAGCTTGACGGAGAGGGCTTGAGGTTGCTTGAGCTTGCTGCAAGGATCGTGGAGCTACCAGAGTGCAAGAGAGAGGAGGGAACTCGATCGAGTATCAAGGTAAGCTCACTACACCCGTAAGGTAGGCATTGTGCGTCAGCTATGTTCGAGGTAGCCATGGCCGCTTGGCTTGAAACGCTTGATCAATAAGCGGTCCGTAGGTCTCGGGGTGGAGCTCTATAGCTCCCCTCCATTTTGGTTTCATTGCTGGGACCGACGGAATCAAGCCTTGAGCACCACACACATCGAATCGAGCATAGAAGTAGGGTTTGCAGTCCGAACCGGTGCTCAAGATAGTTAGGAGATTTAGAAGGTTTTAATCCTTAGAGCAAGTAACTATTTTGATTTGCTGTTGAATATTAGAGTAGGACCATCCATCTCCATCTCTGTTTTTGATTTTTGTTGCATTAGGTTAAGATTAAGATAGGAAAAAGAAGGAAAACACAAAGGGTTCTGTTGCTGCCGGAAACAGGGAAATAGGGGCACAGATTCAAATTTTTGGTTGGAAGAGTGTGAGGGATTAGCTTTTGAGGTTACAGCAGGCTCGGATGGGGCAATAAGCGGCCCAGGGAACCAAGAAAAACCACATTTGACATTCTGCTTTGTGAGAAGAGAGTGAGCTTGAGAGCCAGGGAGAGGGAGAGAGAGAAAGAGAGAGAGCTGCAGGGAGATCCTTGGAGTGCCAATCGATTCGAGCACCACAGTGATTCTAGGTATGTCTTGCATTTCCTTGTAGTGGTTTGCACCTATCTGCAAGGCACTAGGTGATTCCATGGAGTAGGCATTGAGCTTGAGGCATTGTGCGCAACTTGCGGGCCATCGTCTGCGCAGTCAGACCAGCCCGTCCGATTCCCAGAATCGAACCACCCAATTTCTGGAGTCCAACCGCCTGATTGCGAGAATCGAACCACCTTGTCCGATCCAATTCTGGGAATCAGACCACTGTGAGAATCGGGCCCAATCCCAAAATCGGACCACGTCTCCTACTCTCAAAATCGGACCAACTGAGATAATCCAACCACTTTTCCTAGTATGAGAATCAGACCAGCCCGGTCCGATTCCCAGAATCAGACCACTTCACAAGAACTTAAAATAGAGGGTTTTTGAACCTGTCTAACAGTCCTGGCCACCCTGTTCACATCTCTCACCCCCCTAGAAACCCAATTTAGCCCTTAGAAGCCAGAGACTAGACATGATAATCGAGGATTCACCCCAAATAGCTAGACACTGAGCGGACTGAATTTAGAACTTGACTCGACTTTCGGTAACCAAACAACCAACCCTGAAGCAGAATAGAGAACGCAACATGGACTTTTAGTAAGACCTTAGATAAGCCAAAACCTGTGCTTAGAGCCATATCAGGCTACGAATGTGAGGGGAAGAGTGGAGTTTGCATTGAGTATTTCTTGCATCTGCACCTCACTTTTGATTTTATCACCAAAGGTGCACTACAAGAAAAGAAAAAGCATGTTTTCGCACTGAGCACTAGAAAGCATAAAGCACAACTTGTGAATAAGATTGATAAAACTGCTTTCAATAACAAGGAACTCATAAGAAGACATAATAACATCAAGGAACCCACTATTAGGAGAAGATCCCAAAACATAGTTGGGTGCCTGAGAGCCCCATCAGTAGAACCTTAAGGGGGACACGAAGATCTAGAAGGCGACAACATAGAGGATCGGATGCTGCCCGAAGCTACTCAAATTGATAGATGACCTTATGGAGCTGGAAGTGGGAGCAATGTCAGGATCACAAGGCAGACAAGGAGAGGACTGACTGGACTTGGGAGAATTTCTAGTCTTAGTGCAGGAGTTAGTCAAAGAGTATGACTTGTTGACTAGGACAGTAGTTCAGGGCAGACCAGCAGAGGAAGTGGTAGCAAGCCTAGAAGAGGAAAGAAAGGCGATTAGAAAGGCGCTAGAGAGCATAATTACCTATAACCACGAGCAGAAGGCTAGGAAAATCCAACAAGATGTAGACATGTACAAAGCTCGGCGTGTGCTAGCCTTGGCTGGTGCAGCCAAAGCAGGGCCAAATGCAGAGAGAGAACGAGCAGTTGAGGTTGACTTATCGTTGAGTGAACTCGTAGCCAAGCGGCTCATGGACAATACGTCCGCTGAGCAGAACACAACGGCCTTAGCCACTGCATTACTCTCGGGATTAGGGTTCACGCAAGGAGCAAAGGGGCAATCTAGAATCCCTATTGTAGCAAAGCAACTAGACAAGTATGAACCTAGCAATGACCCATATAGGTTTGCAGAGCAATTTGAACAAGTTTGCAAAGCAAACGGTTTCACAGACCTTGCACAATACTCTAAAGCTTTCGGTCTGTGCTTAGGTGATAAGGGGAGAATTTGGTACACTAGTCTAGATGCAACTGAGCGCACGAATTTTGCCCGTCTTAAGGACCTCTTTATCAAGAGATTCTCTAAGGCAAGGTACTTTGACAATCTTATCGTCGGGATGAATGTCAGTCAGAGGGAAAAGGAAGACATAAGGGACTATTTCACTCATGTGCGCAGCCTCTTCAAGAGGATCCCTACAAATGAGCGACCTAACGAGAAAGCTGTGTCTACCGTATTTATAAATGGAATTCGAAGCGAGGAGCTCTACAAGGCTTTGGCTAGTAAGTCCACTCTACACCGAGACGTGTTAGCTAGAGTCTTTGAAGAGGCAATAAGGGTAGACGATCAGCTTAGGGAGCAAAGCATGAGGGACATCAGTCGGGACAGTACAAGTCAGAGAGCTCTAGAGCGGTCGACGGCTTCAGGAGAGAGAGAGAACTCTAGCATACAGGATAAGGGAAAGAGTGTTGACCAAGGCCAGGAGCTGGCTGAGGTGAGAATGGAGCTTGCATGATTGTAAGACCAAATGAGGAAACCTATGTGGTCGCATGTGCAGTGTATACACTATGGCGGTAACCACCTCCGAGCCGAGTGCCAAGATCCTAGATCTAGGCCGTGCTCGAACTGCGGTAGGTTCGGTCATGACGCATTACATTGCAAACTGCCAAGGAGATTCCCATATGCGCAGCAATACAACCCTCCATACTTAGGCAACAGGCTGCCTAACCTCTTTGGCAGGGGAGCCCAATTGACACTTCCAGTATCAAATGATGCAAGATCGGCCATTCCTAGGCTAGAGATGAACCCGACAGGCATACCTAGACCACCAGGGCCCTATGTAACCCATCCATCGAACGACGCTCTTGTTCACTATGTGGAAGAACTTAGTGAAGAGGAGACCTACGTGAACCCCTATATATCGTATGATGAGGAAGGCAATCCAGTCCTGATGGACTACTGACTAGTACCGGTGATGGTGCTAGGTAGAGGAAGAGGCAGAGGCTTTGGAGGACCAAGCCAAGATCCAATCTCATGCTGGACTTGTAGTCATCCAGGCCATATTTCATCACGCTGCCCGGAAAGGGAACATGTAAACAAGGACAAAGTTGACCTTCGATGCACCGAGTGTGGAATCACACACCTATTTCCTGACTGCCCTAGACGGAAGCCATCAACTAGTTTTGCCAACGTGCCCTCAATACCCTTGGGACTGTTTGGTGTAGAGACCTTTGACAGTGAGGATACGCCCATCCCACTACATGTCATGACGCGAGCACAGACAAAACAGGCAGGCATCTCATTACTTGGCCAAGTAACCTGGATGTAGCCTCATTGGGAAAGAAAAGCCGGAGGAGAAGGAGAAAGAGAACATATGCAAAGATTACCCTTAAGATTGAGGAAGCTACAACTAGTGATAGGAAAGAGGGTCACTAATGCAGAGGCAAAGACCTTAGCTCTTGAGATTGCAGAACTAGGGAGTGCCAAGGTAGGGGAATAGCCCCACCCCAAGCAACAACTCGAGGCTATAGCCAAAGTCAAGGAGTGGGTCAAGGATGCCCAAGAACACCTTAAGGACGTAGAGCCCATACTGGAAGACCAAATTGAAGACCTCTCTAGTGTGGGTACACCCATTTCACCATCGCGACCTCAATCGGGGAACCCACACCACGTGAGATGCCACTGAGGCAAGACCAGGAAGAAGCATGTCAGTAAGCTAACCAAGACATATGGCCAAAGAGTGATGACCAAGGAGGAAGGCAGCCACCCAGCAACCTCCTCACCACTTTAGTAACCACGCTAGTAACCTTGAGCCTAGGAGATATGCTTCGGCAGCACCCTTCCTTATGGCAAGAATTAAAGCACTGGTGGGTGGAGGGAAAAGAGGGGCACACTGCCGCCGACTTGCAAGAGTAGGATGCAGTCATGCAGATTCCAAGCCTAACGCTACACTCAGTACCAGGGTCACTGCATGTCAATGCTTTCTGGGAAGGCACTGAGATGCATGCAGTCTTACCTATCTTAGCCTTGGGGGATGTAACACGAAAAGGAATCGTAGACACAGGCGCCGGTGTCAATGTCTTGAGCCACACAGTTCTATAGGCTTGGGGAAACCCACCCATGGAAACGGCTAGGTTCAATGTCACATTGGCCAACGGAATGAAGGTCAGAACATTTGGGGTCCTAAAGAACTGGCCAGTGAAGGTCGCACGGGTGCTGTTTTTTGTGAACTTCATTGTCATGAAGGGAGTAGACTACGACATACTGCTAGGCCGACCTTGGATGAGGAATGCTCGAGTTATTGAAGATTGGGGTAACAATCTCATCTTCTTGGGGAATAGAACAGAAGTGATAATAAGGGTTGAGATGGATACCTGGAAGACTACCCCACCTAACCTTGATGCTATCTCAATCATGCTAAAAGGTGATGCACAGGCAAGCAAACCCTATGGGTCATTGACCAAGTACATCCCTTGCCTTGCGGACGAGCGGGATTAAATGCACGTCTTGGCAACCGTTGACCTACCGTTCTCAGATGAGGAAGAGCTATCTAGGCAAGTTGCTAACTCCCCAAGCATGCCAGCAAGGGAGCCCATCATGCCACTGTGCATGGTGGCAAGAAGCTCACGTAACCCAAGGAAACATGTCTCATTCCATATCCCCACCAACAAGCTCGAGCTAGAGAAGATAGCAGGCAAAGAAGCCTACAACTTCCTGGATGGCTTCTCTGGCTATAATCAAGTGCAAGTGCACCTTGACGACAGGCACAAGATTGCCTTCAGCATTGAGTGGGGTGTATTCACCTACATCGTTATGCCCTTTGGGCTAATGAATGCGCCTGTGACGTTTCGACGATTAATGTGCACCATCTTCAAGGATATGCTTAGACACGAGATAGAGGTGTTCGTAGATGACTTATGCATACACTCTAGTTGGGCCGAACACTTAGAAAAGTTGAGAGATGTCTTTGAACGGTGTTGGTCATACAACCTCTCGGTGAACCCCTTAAAGTGCCAGTTCTGGGTGAAGCACGGATGTATCCTAGGACATGTAGTGTCAAGGAATGGCATTGCCACCGACTTCTCAAAAGTCAGGGTCATTATCAACCTACCACCACCCATTAACTGTTGAGAATCAGCAATCACACTCACTAAACAGCCTCTTTGTATGGAGCTTCAGGGTCAAGGATATGCAGGCTAACTTATCCCATATGCACAATGGTGCCTACTGCAGTTTCCTACTTTCCTATAAAGCATTGTACTTGCTTCCTTTTCTTAATGCAATGATAGTACTCTTTTCTTTTCAGTGAAGTGTCAATGTCATTGTCCAAAATACACAAGATTGTGTTTATGAGTCCAAGTCTCAATCTTGGAACCTAATTCACTTGTGTAACAAAGGTGTCCTTGTCTTCTCCATCATGAGTCCACACTTCTCATTTCATCCTCCATAGCTTCTGGTTTTGCCATGCTCTAGATCCCGCATTTCTCACATGGTATCAGAGCCCAGTTGGGCATGGAATTTCTTCTCTAGCCTCTCTTGATTCCTCTCAACCTCAATCTAGCTCAATGTCAGCTCATGACTTCATCTCCCAACTCTACTCTCACTGAAGCTTCCATGGCAGCCATACCCAGCAGCACCCTGTCAGATTGAGATGCTTATATCTCACTCCACAGGTCAAATCTCTTGGAGCTTCCTTCTAGAAAAGTATTCCCCAACTCACAAAGCTTCCCTATATCACATCAATCTAGGACATTGGACCATCTGGAGCTCAGCATTGTGAAAATCCTCAATCTCTGCTCTGTGTTTGCCATAGCCAGATAGGAGTTGTTCCTCTGCTCAAGGCACTTCATCCTGGCACGAGAATCGATGTCATTACTATGCCTTGACTCTAGCATTGCGGAAATCGCGGAAATCTGTCAGAATTGCGCCTGCTTACGTTCGAGTTGCTGCCGCCATCGCTACAGGTCGCGATGTTGACGACCATGATAGGGCATTGATAGCCCATCACTCAAGCTTCATTTTGATAAAAAAGTTTTGAAAATGATCCACTGTAGCTCTTGCAATCAGCAAAAAACCAGGCTGCCCCCGAAACCCTAATGCAGAAGCCATAGCCAAAGCTTCAAAATTCTGACATTTTTCACCGTTTCTCTCACTGAAGTTATCAACAGTGATTTTAATCACTGAGCAATACTCTCTGAAGTTCATTAAAGTACTGTCACTCAGATTTGAAGGTATTAGCATCAAATCAAGAAGGGGAAGATTACACTTGGATTTAAAAAGAGTAAAGGACTTTGCAGATTTGATATTCATTGACACTCAGATAGTGTTTTTTAGCACTTGTGTCTCTCAACCAACTCTTCTGCTGCTCAAATCTAATAAGTCTAAAGTTGATTTGCTACTGTTCTCGTAAGTCTAACATGGGCAAAGACTCTCCAAATGCTCGATTCAAAGGAGTCGGGTTCCACACCTAGCAAACCCGCATCAAGCTCATCTTGATGAAAAAGGGTCTCTGGGCCATCACAAATGGCAAAGAGAAGAAACCTCGAGACGCGGACCTTGCAACTACTTGGCAAAAGAATGATGACAGAGCCCAGGCCATTATCAAACTGGAGCTAGACGACAGTTATATCCACCATGTGGATAACTGTGAGACCTCACAGGATACATGGAAAAGACTTGACACCCTGTTCGGTGCACAATCTAAATCATCAAAGTATGGTCTCCTGATTGAGTTCTTCAGACTTGAAATGAAGTCTAGTACATCACTTGCCACACATCTCAATTACATGGAAGGACTCCTAACCCGACTTGCAGGAATCAACATTAAAATGGATGAAGATGTCTGCATCGGTGTTCTACTTAAGAGCTTGCCTCCTGAATATAATAATGTATCAACAACTTTAATCAACATGCCAAATCCTGAACTTGTTGATATCCAGGCATCACTGTTAGAAGAGGAAAAGAAGCTAAAAACTAAGGAAGAACCAAGTACCTCTAGAGATGAGCATCCATTATATGTTGGCAACAGGTACAAAGGCAAGAAGGATCAGCTCTTCTATGACCTCTGCAAAAGGACCGGACACATCGAGAAGTTCTGCCACGCAAGAAAGAGATCCCAAAAGGCCTATCTAGTCGCAGTCAAAGAAGAAGAAGAAAATGGAGCAAAGGAAGAAGAAGATGAAGATGAAGACCACCAGGATCGGAAGGACAAGACTCATCAGTCCTTGTACTCTCATAATTCTGATAGACTGTTTTAAAAGCCTTGTACTTCCTTGCCCTAATGCTTCCTGCCATAAGCTTTGTAAACTCCTTATGTAACTTGGCATTACAGTCCCTGTACACTTTGTGAGGCCCCTGTTACAGCCTCTGGATGTCCACCATGTTTATGGTACCCACACTTAGCTTTTTTTGCGATAGCCTCTGGTGTTTTGCCATGTCTGTGGTATGCCCACACTTTGCAAGTGGTTCTCATTACAGCCTCTACACACTTTGTGCCTTTTCTAGTTGTGATTGAGGAGGGGTGTTGAGAATCAGCAATCACACTCACTAAACAGCCTCTTTGTATGGAGCTTCAGGGTCAAGGATATACAGGCTAACTTATCCCATATGCACAATGGTGCCTACTGCAGTTTCCTACTTTCCTATAAAGCATTGTACTTGCTTCCTTTTCTTAATGCAATGATAGTACTCTTTTCTTTTCAGTGAAGTGTTAATGTCATTGTCCACATACACAAGATTGTGTTTATGAGTCCAAGTCTCAATCTTGGAACCTAATTCACTTGTGTAACAAAAGTGTCCTTGTCTTCTCCATCATGAGTCCACACTTCTCATTTCATCCTCCATAGCTTCCGGTTTTGTCATGCTCTAGATCCCGCATTTCTCACATTAACTACAAGGGCGTTCAGTGTTTCTTAGGCCATACGGGATACTATCGACACTTTGTATTGAATTACGCAATGATTGCTAGACCATTGTACAAGCTACTGATCGTATTCGAGTGGAATGAGGAATGCCAGCGTGCATATGAAGAGTTGAAGAAGGCTCTCACCACTGCACCAATCTTACGAGCCCCAGACTAGAGCATAACATTTCTTGTACACATAGATGCCTCTAAGTTTGCTATTGGAGCTATTCTATGCCATCCTGGTGAGCATAACCTAGATTACCTTGTGAGTTTTGCCAGCAGGCAGCTCATTGAAACGGAGATGAACTATTCCACTACAGAAAGGGAAGGGTTAGCCATGGTGTTTGTTGTAAAGAAATTTAGGCATTATCTGTTGGCCATCCCCTTCGTCTTTTTCGTTGACCACCATCAAGCCTTGCTTTATCTCATGAACAAGCCGTGCACTATAGGTCGCATAGCTAAATGGTTACTTCTCTTGTTGGAATTCGATTTCTCTGTGGTTGTACATAAGGGAAAGCAGCACTACATGGCTGACCACATGTCCCGCATACCCACAGGAGAAGCTGCTAGACAAGGCATACCTGACGACCTACCGGATGCTCATCTCTTTGGCCTATCTAGCGAAAGAGACTTGTTTAGAGCCAATCTGATGCCACATTGGGCCGATGATGTAGTTCAAGTGCTAGAGAACGGTCTACCTGAGAGACCTATTGAGAAAGCCAGGCTAAAAAGACTTATCTTAAAGATCCAGCCATACCAATTGATCGCCGGCCAACTCTATAGGCTAGGACAATACAGTTTATTCTGTAGATGTGTGTGTGAGCACGAGATGCACAATGTATTGAGATACAACAACCCGTAAGGTGCTAGAATCCCAACTATGGTGGCCCACCCTATTTCATGATGCTGCTAAATTTGTAAAACACTGCAATGAGTGCCAGAGGACTAAGGTGCCTGTGCGCAAGGATAAGATGGAGTTGACCCCCGTAATAGCATGACAGCCCTTCGAAAAATGGGGCATTGACTTCATTGGACCTATCAATCCTGCAGCACAGTACTCCCAGGCACGCTATATCATTGTGGCAACCAATTACATGACAAAGCGGGCAGAGGCAAGAGCCACTAGAAAGAACGATGCTAGAACCACTGCAAAGTTCTTATGGGAGCAAGTCCTTTCATGTTTTGGTTGTCCAATTGAACTAGTAAGTGATCAGGGCATGCACTTCAATAATGAAGTGATATTCCACCTGCTCTCGACCTTCCTAATCATTCACAGAAGGTCCTTGCCCTACTACCCTCAAGCAAATGGCCAAGCAGAATCCACAAATAAAATCCTTGTCAACGTGCTTACGAAAATAGTATCCACATCACGAAGTGACTGGGATAACAAATTAATGGTGGCCTTGTGGGCCTATCGTACAACTTATAAGACGGCTGTAGAATAGATGCCTTTTAGGCTAAATTATGGAACGGAGGCCATTCTACCATTAGAGTTCTTTGTCCCTAGCTTAAGGATAGTAGCCCAGGAGCATTGGGAGGAAAGAGAGGCTTGGACCAACCGCTTGGTGGAGTTAGAGCATCTCATGGAGACTCGACTCTTAGCCACCCACGCTCTGATTTGTGAGAAGGCACAAAGAAAGATGTGGTTTGACAAGCATGTCAAACAGTGCAACTTTGATTAGGGGGACCTCGTTCTACTATACTCTGTGAAAGGTCATGAACAGAAAATGAAATTTTGAGGACTAGGACCTTTCTGAGTATGTATAATTAGTAGAACATGCAATGTTGAATTGGAGACGCTCGAAGGTGAATGAATAGGATTTTTCAATGGCAGTCGCATGAAAAAGTCCTATCCTCCTTCCCATCCGTTGCACGAGCCACCTATGCTTGAAGCCCCTATCAGCGTCTGCATGGCCACTATTACCGAACTAACATTTCAGAAGGAAGCAGTAGTGGCACCCGCCTACCTACGAATCATCGTCACTACAGAATAGACATATTCTTTTGATGCCTTGATCGATGAAGGAGCCGACTATAATATCTTGAAATATGACCATTGGACATGCATTGGTCAACCTAAATTACAACTCACAAACACTAAACTTAGCCCATTTGGGGGGAACACTTACTCACTCTTAGGAAAATGCAAAGTGGTTGTCTCTATCGAGTCTGAAAGTATACCAGTCTTCTTTTATGTGTTGCCAAACACTAAAGGGGCCAGTAATAAGTCACTACTAGGTCGCAATTTTAAAAAGCAGACGAACTGCAATGTGGACTATAACCTAGATTGCATCCATCTCGCTATAGGCAATGTGCGCATAGTGACTACTTTAAGCAAGGGTTATCTTGATCCTTCTACAATTCAAAGCCACCGCTAGAGACCCCTATGACCACGCCTATGACCAAGCCTAGGGAGAAGGACTGTGATACCTCACCCCATGCTCAAACTGCTAGAACCAAGCCCACCAAGGCCATTCACAAGGCCAAGGAGTCCACGCTCATATGGGTGCCAAAACGACAAGGGCCACCTCCTTGTAAATCGCAGAAATGTGCTTCTAAACGCAAAAACTATCAGTCACAGCCTAAGAGGCAGCTTCGACGCTATCGACGTAGGCGCACGACCATGCCGCAATGGGTTCCCAAAGATCTCTTGCGAGCACAAGAATACTATGAGGGCAACCCTTGGATATGGGTGCCTAAGAGTGGACATTCAAGAGGCTCAACTCTAAGCAACCTCACTCCAGCTAGAGAGGCTTGCACATACGGAGCCCAGGCTGCAAAGCAAGCTAGACCAGCATCGGGTGTGATTAATGAATCCCAACTCATTTATCGTCCAAAGCTAGATGCCCCAGAATTATCCAAGTCCGAGGAGTTGAGCACCCCCATGCCGGCTCAGATAGAACGCATCACACCTCCTATGCCATTGGAGCCCCTGCAGCATCTCAATGTGCTTTTGAGTGCAAAGTCCCATCTGTGACGCCATCAATGGAGTCACCACTGTCTAGCCCAATCGCACCATCACCACCAGCAGGTCTTAGGCCTCTGTATGCAAGACGATCTTTCCTTTCAGTGGTTGGCCAAGGATCTTGTTGAGACCTCGGGAGATGACATAGTGACATGCATCAAGGAGTTAGATAACACCTTCACCACATTCGCTAGGAGCTATGAGAGGCTTGACCTAGGACTTCTCGATGAACCCCTTGCTTCTGATGTTTGTGCATTGCCATGCACTTGGGAAGACTCCGAATTTATGATAGTCAAATTTTCCAAAATTGCCGTTGAATTAATCGCTAATGGAGAAATCTCAAAGGAGCAAGCCATTCTCAGAAGACTAATTACCTCCTACCACAAGCCTGCTCACTTTGCACTTGAACAAGAAGTTGAGGAGCTTACGCAGCTTTCTAGCTCTGATTCTTTGTTCTTACAACTGTGGTATGCCTTGTGACTCCAATGGGAGAAAAAAGGCTACCGCATCATGACCAATGCCAAGCAAATAAGGGCAATCAAAACAATTGAACATGACCCTACTTATGTGGCACCTATTTTGTTTAGAGTTTTGGCCATTACACGCAACATACACTTAGATGACCATGTGTTAGCCCACCCTTACATTGACCAATTCCTTACGGAAGAGGAACTACACGTTGCTAGCTACCTCAACTCCGGGGACATCTTTCATGATGTCTTGACCTATATCACCCAAGCCTCCATATGACCATGTGAACTTGATCGTCATGTCCAACTTGAATATAACCCTAACCTCTATACTTGGCTGTTGACCAAGTAACTCGCCCCACAAAGTCCATGTGAGCCCTCCTTCTTCCCTTGCTAATCCTGGAAGGATTCCTTTAAAACTTAAGGGGGGGGGGGGGGGGGGGGGGAGGGGGCAAAGTGAGAGCCAAGTGATGTAGCAAGGTGTAGTGATGGATGAAAATGATCAACTGAATTTAATTAGGAAAGAATGCAAGGAGGAAATAGATGTTGCTTTTGAATTATTTCTAAGTTTCATACCTCTGAAGTAGCATGACAAATTGTCACATGCATTCTTTCTTGGGTTTTTGTTAGTGATGAGTCAATTCATAATGCTAATATGGGCCTAGTGTAATGACAGGCACCTACCATGGCAGGACAAGAAAAGGGGGGTAAACTTCCATTCATCGAAGAGAAGCTGACAAAGTATGGGATTAGTGTTGAGACACATGGATTTAACTAGTTCACGTTCAAACATACCATGAATTTAGACGATGCCATCCTGGAAGAGCCAACAGTGAAGGAGTTGGTGGATAAATGCAACCTTCGAAAGTATGTGGAAAAGGTCGGACAGGCTGTAGATTACAGCATGTGCACTGACTTTTTTAGGAGCTTTGATGAAGGTAGGAGCTATGGCACAGTCATAGTAAGTACTAGTGACCACGAAAGAAGGGTGCAAGTGCCCCTTAATGCAGCTATCATCGAGAAAGCCCTGGGGCTTGTGTCCAAGAAGGAGAGGTGCCCAAGAAGAGATGTATATACCATGATGGGAGTCAAAAAAGAGGACATGCACACAGTGGATGGAATCGGTTTGCTTGATATTCCAGACCCCACAACAAGGATGCAAGCTAAAATTGTCCATGCCCTTTTCTCATGACAGAGATACAATGCTTTAATGAATAGAATCGGGATGCCATTACTAGAAAGCATCGCTATAGATGAAGAGCAAGTTGTGCATCAAAGCTCACCTCACCGCGAGGAAGAAGGCTCGAGTGAAAGGACAATAAGCAACAAAGGAGAGCCGAAGGTACCACCTACTCAAGTGGCTTAACCATGGGAGCAAAAGAAGAGTGACAAGAGCTAGAAGGAGAAGAAAGAAAGACTAAGAAAAGAAGAGCGAGCGGAGATGAAGAGGGCTCAAAGAGAGTCAAGAAGGGTGGAGGAGGAACGAAGGAAGAAAGAAGAGGAAGAACTCGAAAGAATTAGAGAAGAATCAAAGAGGGCAGAAGAAGAGAGGCAAAGAAGGGTTGAGGAGGAAGCCGAAGAGCTAAGAACTGAGTTGGCAGAGGCCACTCGTAGATCTGTTGAAGAAACCCATGGGGAAGGAGAGATTGATCCTTTGAGTCCTCACCATGAAGCTGAAGCAAGTGGGAGTGTGGAAGCGGCCCCAGTGGTTGTAGGCAAGGGTAAGTCCCTGCTGCACCCCCTGCCTTCCTCCTTTGTGACAGTACCAACCAACACCACAATCACAACCACCAGCTGATGAGGATGATGCAGCTACTTGCTAGTAAAGTGACTGAAATTGTACCAAAAGACAGAGCAAAAAGGCCCATTGCCGCCGTAGATGCTGAGTCTAGGCAAGATCCAAAACGATAGAAGCTAGAGGCATCAACCACTACAGCCCCTACTCCCATGCCACCTGGTGCCAACTACGATGCTTATGTGGCTGAGCTTCTAGCACAATTGGACAAGGCAAAAGAAGAAAAGAAGATGGCCCTGGTGGAGTTAGAGAAATAAAATGAAACTTTGGCATCCTTAAGGCTAGAAGTTTCAAAGCAGGGAGCTGACCGAAGAAGGGAGGTGAAAGTGCTACAAGATCAGCTGGAAGCAAGGACCAAGGAAGCCCAAGACAATGAGAGCCACCTAAGACAAAGGCTGGAAGATGAAGAGCAAAACCTGGTGGCAAAGCAGCGAAGCTTGAAGTTCCTAGTGCAGTAGTATGCTGACTTGGAAAAGAGAACTGCCAAATTGAAAAGGTACGGACATATGAAGCTCAGGAGGGCAAGCCAAGTGAGCAACAAGAAGATGCCATAGCTTTCTAGCTATGGTATGGACTTGAAGAAGAAGACAGATTGGAGAGGGAAATAGAGGTCCTAAAGCAGAAAAGGCCGGAGTCCTCGCAATAGAAGCACAAAGGCTGCAAAATGAGGCACAATGACCGTAAGATGCATTGGAGATTGCCAAGGGAGACATAGAGGCCCTCATGGCCATGGCCTTCACCCAAAGAAGATTGCACCTTGCAGAGATCCAAAGTCACGAGCAGCTTGTGCAAGAAAAGTTAGAGCTACTTACTGAGGCAGAAAAAAGATTCAGCATTGCAAATCAGGCAAAAGAAATTGCTGCAGAATAACTGGCTTGAAAATCTAATGAAAGGAACCAACTCTGATTCTTAACGAATGAGCAGCAGCAGGTTGTGACAACCTTGGCAAGTGAGCTGGAGGAGGGAAGAAAGAAGATGGACAAGAGATCTAGTGAGTGGGAAAGAAACAAATTTGAAAGAGTTAGGGACTTAACAGAACACTTGGCGGTGGCTGAGTGCGAGAGAGTGCTTGCGGAGTCCAGGGTAGAAGCTGCTGATGTATGTGCCAACACACAAAGGCAAGCCTTCCTCAGCACAGTACTACACGTCACCCATGTAGAGGTAATGATTTAGTGGAGAAGGTAAGAAGGAAGCTAGCACTGACCACCCGAGCACTAAAGTATGGGCTTCAAGAACGGGAGCTTCCAACATGCACAGGAATCACAAAAGAGCAGCAATTTCACTACCTACGCCATGCCAACCTATCCACTGTTGAGCTTAAGGAACTTGGGTTCGAAGAGCATGAGCAGCCACCACCACCACCACAAGCGGTTCCATGAGTTGCCAAGTAGAATGTCGAAGAGGGTCCGGACTTTGAGCATGATGCTGAAGAAGAGCAACAAAGAATGCCCAGTCCGCCTCTACCAGACCTCCCGCCTGAAGAGCCCGAAGATGCCCATATGCGTGAGCACATTGTGACAGCCAGAAGAAGAAGACAAGAACTAGCAAAGGAAGCCAAACACAGAGCACGATCACTGCCAAGACAATTCCCTGAAGAGCTTGTGCCACTACGGGGGGATCCCCATCCTATTGATTGGCCTCAAGAATTGGTCATATGGCGTGAATGGGAGTTCCAGACAAGGCCATTTTAACTTTCATTTGCTTATCCATGCTCTCTGGACCGTGCCTTGCCTCTAGGTATTCTAGCCAAGATCAAGGATCTGGCTAATGATCTTGCAAACATGTGGATAGAGGAAAGAAGCCTCATAATAACCTGATGGAGGCAAGAGCCTGAAGATTACTGGCAAGACAAAGTAAATAGGATTCCCAAAATCGTCCAAGGCTACAAGGCACAGCCAAAGTGGCAGAGGAGGATTTGATATACCAATTTTGACGCGTAGACCACCTTCTGTAGTTCGCTCCTTGAAGAACGCAATGAGCCCATCTACATGCCCTACCCCCATAGGCATGGAGTTGATTATGATCAAAATATTCATGGGTATTTTGACTTTCCTAAGATATATAACGTTAATGATTGCAGCCCCGAGGAATGCCTAGTCCTTAGGTTAGAGGATCTCCTCCCATCTATCAACTGCTTCCTTGCGGATTAATGCAGAGGCTCACAGTCGAGGAAGCCCACCTCCCTCCACTCTTTTTTGACATCAACCTAGGGATAGATAGTAGAGCCATGACTAGATTAATAATGAGGGCAACTCTGCTTCTCTCCTTTTGCCTAGAAATCTTAGAGGATATGAGTGATACCCCCTTCACGAGGTGCAATCATCCTTTCTTGTCATCCATACCCCTGAAGGCCCAGGCCGGTATTAAAGAATATCTACAAAGATACGCATTCCTATCCTAATGCTTGCAACCGCCTCGTACTCCAGCTGAAGGTGATAGGCATTAGCCAGGACATCTTTCTTGTATGCAATTCTTCAAAAAAAAAAGAGAAAAAAGAAAAACTAAAAGAGAAAGAAAAGAAAAAAAAAAGGGAGAGAAAAGAAAAAAAGCACGAGGGCTCACTTCATTCACTACACCTAGGGTTTACACCTAGCCCCTCCCTCACTTCACGCTTAGGGCACATCAAGAGGAGGACTTCCAGACCTGTCACCCTAAGTTTTGCACTGCACCTCCAACAACACACGAACTGGGTCCTCAAGTGTGGGACATTACCAAGGGCTTACCCAAGGTTAGACCCATCTCCCAGCTCCACTACACATGCACTTACACCACACTGTGAGACAGACACACCCCTTAGGGAGTGCATAACTTTCTCTTGCAAGCTATGATCGTGACTTAGTGAATGGCTACCCAGCTAAAGAAGATCATCCATGACATGCGCTAATGACCAAGAAATTTTCCCTGAGTCGGACAGGACACCACTACAGCAGCTTCAGGAGCTTTTGCATATTCCGATGGTTGGATGGACCAACATGCTTGATGTAGCCGACCATCTACCTGTTGATGGCTACCATGACTGAACCAAATCAAGTAGAAGGAAAAATCGGTGATGGACCCACCATTGGCATAGATTTTGGAACCTCATATTCTCCAAATGATTAGAGATGCCCATGCAAAACCTTTATCAGCCATTGCAAAATGGGAGCTACAACTGTGTGAGAAATGTCGAGCATCTTCATGAAGTCTAAAGCACGCTAGAATCTCTCTCGGTCATCATTAATCAAACTCCATCACCTCTCATTCACAACATCACCTTTTGATTGTGGTCATCTACCCACCAATTCCACTTAGCAACAACCCCAACTATCCCACTACTCCCCACCACAGCACCATGGGACTGACACTCAGCTAGGAGGGGGGTAATGTTTACCGTAGCAAAGAGGAGCGGGAAAATGGAAGAAGGAGATAACCGAAAGGGCACAAGACAAATGAAGGAAAAGGCACCCCGGATGGAAGTCAGATCTACCCTGAAAAATTTGAATGAAGAGTTCTCCAGAAGGCCTCAATGTCGCCTCAAGAAAAGAAAAGAGTAAAAGCGCACCATTAATTGTGAAAGCGCTCCCGAATCCTTGTAAAAGAGTGCCAGGCTCACTCCTGTCCAAAGTGTATGTACTAGTTGGGAATGGGATAAGTTAGAACGGTGGGAAATAGGAAAAGAGGGCCTAGGTTAATGGCAGGCCATGTAAAAAGTGGGGATGACCGCCCAAAAAGTAGGGCATGTAAATAAAGTTCAAAAGTGAATGAGAAGATCATTCTTGTGTGTGGCCAAAGCTTCTTCTTCTTCTTCTTCTCTTGTTTCTTGCCTTCTTGCTTCTGCTTGAGTGAGGGATTGAGGGAGTGGGAGGGAGTGAGGGAGTGAGTGTGTGACAGTGAGGGATCGTGGAGAAGAAGCTCCCCATCTTCTCCCTTCATCTTCTCTTCTTCTCTTCTCTTCTCTTTTCTCACATAGCTATGGAGGATGGAGCTTGATGGAGAGGGCTTGAGGTTGCTTGAACTTGCCGCAAGGATTGTGGAGCTACCGAGTGCAAGAGAGAGGAGGGAACTCGATCGAGCATCAAGGTAAGCTCACTACACCCGTAAGATAGGCATTGCGCGTCGGCTATGCGAGAGGTAGCCATGGCCGCTTGGCTTGAAATGCTTGATCAATAAGCAGTCCGTAGGTCTCGGGGTGGAGCTCCGTAGCTCCCCTCCAATGCATTTGAAAGTTCTTTTCTCTTTACCTTGAGATCTCTTGTGTGCATGATGTCTATGCCTACCGCATATATGGTTACCGACATATTGCAGTTGTGGTAGCCTTCAGTGCAAGTTGTTCCTGGTCTTTTTTTGTTGGTTGCTCACACCTAATTGTTGGCATATTAGTGCAGTTTATTATAGCAACCTTTTATTTCAATTTGATGCATTCTATCTAAGGGTAGTCACTTGGATTTGACAGTACCTTGAATAGTTAATGGATAGCTCATCCTTCTAGTGGTTTCTCTTGTTCAACCCTTGATTTGAATGTGATTTTGGGACTATTTTGCTATAATTTACAGTACCTTGTTTGTCTTGGATTTTGTGCTTTCATCTCTTACATTATGGCTAGTGGGTTAAATGACATTGTTATCTTTAACATTGAGAAGTTGTATGGCACAAAATTACAACCATTAGAAGGTGCAAATCTGGTAGGTTATAGTGCAAAAATTACAAATTAAGCCATTGAGACATGAGGGTGTAAAGCTTGAAAACTTTGATGCAGAGGATTGAGCTGAACTAGATGAGTTATGTAAATCTACAATCATTTTGACACTCTCTAAGCAAGTCTACTACAATGTTATCTTTGATGGGCAGGCCACATAGGAGTTATGGGATAATATTTACAATGTCTATGACAAGCAGTGCCCTGCTTTTCAGATGTATTAGTTGAAGCAACTCATGGACCTTCGTATGAAGGAGGGGGCCTCCATGTCCACCCACTTGAATGAGTTTCATTTTATTTTCAACCACATGTCTTTGCAGGGAATTGAATTTAAGGACAATCTTCCCCTGTTGTTCTTGCTGGTTACATTGCCTAAGTCATGGGACATGCAATTTTACCTTTTTGCTTTGATTTGGGACAGTATGGCTGGTCATTTGAAAGACACATCTCTCTTTAACATTTCCAAGTTGGATGGTACCAACTATGGGTATTGGAAGTCCCAAATATGGCAGGTTTTGGTGCAGAAGTTGCAAATTAAACCCTTGCATTTCAAAGGTGTCAGACCTGAGGATATGGATGATGATGTTTGGATGGAAGTTGATGAGCTATGCAAGTTTACCATTATTTTCTCACTCTCAGAAGAGGTCCATCATAATGTTGTTGAAGATGAGAATCTGAGTGCATGGGATTTATGGGAGAAGATTCAGGAGCTCTATGCGCACCAAAGTCTTGCGTCACAAATGTATTGGTTGAAGTAGTTAATGGACCTTCGCATGAAGGAGGGGACCTCCCTTTCATCTCATTTCAGTCAGTTTCATGCTATCAACAAGAGTCTGTTGTCACAGGGTATTGAGTTCAAAGACAACTTGCACCCATTGTTTTTGCTTGGCACCTTGCCTGAATCGTGGGATGTCTTTCGTACTGCCATATGCATGAACAAGCTTGATGGGCTGAAAATCAAAGATGTTGAGAGTGCTTTATTGACTGAGGAAATCAACAGGAGAAACAATGATGCTTCCTGCTCTTCACATGCATTGACCATTAGAGGTGGCAGACGTGACATGCATGATAATGATCATAAGGGCAGGGACTCTCAGAAGTCTAGGTCCAAGTCAAGTGGTCCCAGTAAGTCCCATGGATGGAAGTCTAATCTTACCTGTTATTATTGTCGGAAAGCAGGACTCATTAGGCCGTAGTGCCATAAAATGCATGATGATAAGCGTAAGGAAAAGGGAAAAGAAAAAGTGCAGGAAAAGTCTTCTGAGCGCAATATTGTACATGCAAAGTCTACTGTGAAGATAGAAGAGGTTAATGTCACGCAGGCCACTGATTCAGATGATGATTACACATACTTGGAGCTTCTTCATGCGATGCCTCACAGACTTCTGAGATACACTCTATATATGTGTAGTGCTGGCTCTTGGATTCGGGTGCATCATTTCATGTGACACCTTGTAGAGATTGGTTTCATACCTATCATACTATGTCTGGTTCTGTGCACCTTGGTGATGACAGGTCTCTTGACATTGTGGGCATTGGAGATGTTAGGTTGCAATTTCCTTCTGGCAGCTCTTTTGTTTTGCATGATGTACGCCTTGTACCTGCATTGACTTGCAACCTTATGTCAGCTGAACAACTTGATGATGTAGGGTATTTTGTGTCTTTTGGAGACTCTGCATGGAAGATTACTCATGGCAGGCTTGTACTTGCAAGAGGTGCCAAGTCTAGCAGCCTCTATCCCTTACTTGTATCAGGAGCTACATTGGATCATGTTTTGTCTGTGGGTTCTATTCCCCATGTATCCTTTTGGCATGCTCGTTTGGGGCATATGTCTCTTAAAGGAATGAAAATGCTTCGTGCTTTGCAGTATCTTTCGCCTTTTGACTCTTCGCATTTTGATTCTTGTGATCATTGTTTGTATGGCAGGCAGACTAGAAATATGCATAAAAAGTCTGGTAAGAAACACATGGGTGAGCCCTTGGCTCTTGTGCACTCAGATGTATGTGGGCCCAGGCCTTGTCAGTCTCTTGGTGGGGCAAAGTACTTTGTTACTTTCATAGATGATTCCTCACGTAAGGTTTGGGATTATCCCATAAAGATAAAATTTGATGTCTTAGACACATTTCAGTGTTGGCTTGCATTGGCAGAAAACCAGTTTGGGAAAAGGCTAAAATGCCTAAGATTAGATAATGGGGTTGAGTATGTATCACGTGCTTTTGAGCAGTTTTGTGATGAGCGCGGTATTAAGGGTCAACTGACTGCCCCTTACACCCCACCCCAGAATGGTATGGCTGAACGCATGAATAGGACCATTCAGGAAAGGGTCTGTAGCATGCTTAGCCAGGCTGGCTTACCGCATCACTTTTGGGCTGAGGCAGTTACTACTACAGTGAATCTCATTAACATGTCGCCTAGCAGTGGCATTGATTTTTAGGTTGCAGAGGAGGTATGGGCAGGCAAACCCCCCTCTTATGATCATTTGCGTGTCTTTGGCTGTGAGGCCTTCTGCCATGTGCCCAAGGACAAATGCAATAAGCTGGATCCTAAGAGTATCAAATGCATTTTCATTGGCTATGGAGATGCAATAGAGATAGGTTACTGTCTATGGGATCCGAGGTGCAGAAAGTGATCCGCAGCCATGATGTCATCTTTCATGAGGACAAAATGCATATGCAGCCTGAAAAAGTGGTTGAGGTATGTAGAGTTATCTTTCAGGAGGAGCCACGTGCTCTTGTTCAGCCCACCAGCTAGATAGCGTGTAGCATCACCTGATGCTCATGACCCAGATGTTAGACATGCTGATGTTAGACAGGATGTCAGTTAGGCAACAGAGCCTGGATTGAGGTGTTGTACTAGAGATAGACGACCTCTTAACCGTTTTGCACCCTCTATGGATTATGTACTAGTTACAGATGTAGGAGAGCCTCTCACTTATGATGAGGCTATGTGCCGAGGTGATTGTCACTCTTGGGAGAGGGCTATGCAGTCTGAGCTTGACTCATTGCATAAGAATCAGACTTGGGATTTGGTTTCCTTGCCTCAAGGTAAGAAGGCTTTGCCATGCAAGTGGGTGTACAAGCTAAAAAGTACCCTTGGACACCCCAAGGCGGCATACAAGGCTCAATTGGTTGCTAAGGGTTTTAAGCAGGAGCATGGTGTTGACTTTGATGAAGCCTTTTCTCTTGTGCTCAAGATGACCACCCTACACTTAGTCTTGGCCTTGGTTGCACAGCTTGACCTGGACTTGTATCAGATGGATATCAAGATGGCTTTTTTACATGGGGACTTGCATGATGAGATTTACATGGAGCAACCTAAGGGCTTTGCAGACCCTGGCTAGGGAACACCTAGTGTGCAAGCTAAAGAAGAGTCTATATGGCTTAAAGCAGGCACCTAGGAAATGATACCATAAGTTTGATGCATTCATGCAATCATAGGGTTACAGCTGCAGTGCTATGGATCCGTGCTTGTACAGGAAGAAAGCAGGTGACAGTTCTTTATTGATTTTGGTACTCTATGTGGATGACATGCTTTTAGCAGGGACATCTCATGAGGAGCTCGATGCTCTTAAGGCTTAGCTCAAGAAGAGCTTTGAGATGAAAGATCTGGGGCAGGCCTCTCATATACTTGGTATGCGCATCACACACGATAGGTCTCAGGGACTCCTCTATCTATCACAGAGGGAGTACGTACATAAAGTCCTCGAGCACTTCTGCATGTAGGATGTTAAGCCTATTGGCTATCCATTACCTTCTCATGTGAAGGTTTCACAGGCCGATTGTCTGTAGACTGATGAGTAGAGGGCCGAGATGACCAAGATTCCCTATGCATCAGCCGTGGGCAGTCTTATGTAGGCCATGATAGCCACCCATCCAGATATTGCTTTTGTAGTTGGGGTTGTGGCACATTATATGGCTACACCTGGCAAGAAACATTGGGATGCCGTGAAGGGTATCATGAGGTACTTGAAAGGCACAATAGATATGTGTCTTTGTTATGGCAGCCAAGATACATGAGTCGTGGGGTACACTGACTCTGATTATGCAGGACATGCAGATAGTAGAAAGTCCACTTTTGGGTATGGGTTCACTTATGCTGGAGGGGCTATCTCTTGGATGTCCAGGGCGCAAAAGTGTACTGCCCTTTCTACTACAGAGTCTGAGTATATTGTAGCCACAGAGGCTTGCAAAGAGGCTATCTGGTTAGGCCGTTTGATTGTAGACCTTGGTATGACAGATGCTATGCCTATACTGCATTTGGATTCTATGAGTGCCATTCAATTGGCCAAGAATCCGGTCTTCCATGTGAAGACGAAACATATTGAGGTGAGGTATCACTTCATTCGTGAGGTCATTGAGGACAGGTTTGTTGACCTTGTCAAGATTCTAAGTGAGTAGAATCCTGCAGACTTGCTTATGAAAAGCCTCACTACCGAGCACTTTGCCGTCCTTAGGAGATTAATGGGCATTGGATGAGATGAGGTCTTTTTCCTCATCCTATTGTACATGTGTATATGTTGTACTGTCTTTTCTTTTCTCTCTCTCACTGGGGCAGATTCACCTTTAAGTGGGAGGTTTTTGGGGGTAAAGGTGCCTCCGCCTAGTTGCCTGTGTATTACTACACTAACAGTACCCGTCACTGCACTACTGCAGGTGGTGGGTGCCCGCCACAGTCACTTATTCTTTATTCTTTTAGTGATAGCTTGAATAAAGGAAGGCCCAGCCATACATTGTGGTTGTTGGAGTTCCCATTTCTTGTCTCTCTGTTTCTTGCTCTTGCTCTCCCACCATAGCTCTCACGTGCAAGCTTCGATCCTTCTCACCTTTCAGGCTAGCTCGTAACTTGCATAAGAAGTTTGGAATTACACGCATGGGTAAGCCTTTGGCTCTTGTTCATTCTCATGTTTGTGGACCTATGCTCTACAAGTTGCTAGGAGGTGTGAAGTATTTCCTTACTTTCATTGATGATTACTCGTATAAGTTTTGGGCATACCCCATAAAGTAGAAATCAAAACTCTTGGCTACCTTTTAGCATTGGCTTGCTTTTATTGAGAACCAGTTTGAATATAGGTTGAAATGTCTATGATCTAATAATGGGGGTGAGTATGTATCTATTAAAGCCATTGAGTAGTTTTGTGATAAGAGGGGTATTAAGATTCAGTTGACTGCCTCATACACCCCACCCCAAAATGGTATGGCTAAGTACATGAATGGGACAACTCATGAGAAAATTCATAGTATGCTTAGCTAGGCAGGCTTATTGCAACATTTTTGGATTGAGGGAGTTACTACTATCGTACATTTGATTAATTGATCCCTATGCACTACCCTTGACTCTTAGGTTGCAAAGGAGATATGGTTTGAAAAACCTCCATCATATGCTCATTTACATGCCTTTGGCTAATGAGGCTTTCTGCCATGTTTCCAAGGACAAATGCAATAAGCTAGATCATGAGTCCATGAAATGCATCTTTCTTAATTACAAGGATGTAGGTGAGATGGGCTATCACGTATGATGGGATCCATAGGCTTGGGAGGCTATCCGCAACTTTCTATGAGGAGAAAATGCATAAACAACCTAAGTAGCTCGTTGAGGTATGCAGGGTGATATTTCAAGATGAGCCTCCTATTATTGTATATCCAACTAGATAGTCTACAACAACTGATGCTTCAGTGACCCAGGATGATGATGTTAGACAGGAGGTATAGGCTCCACAACTTATTTTGTGGTAGTCTACTAGAGATAGATGTTAGCCTAATCGATTTGCACTCTCCATCGATTATGTTATAGTGACAGATGCTCATGAGCCTCTTACCTATGATGAGGCCATGCGCAGTGGTGATAGTCACTCTTGGGAGAGGGCCATATAGTTAGAGTATGCCTCAATGTAGAAAAATCATAAAGTAGGATCTGATTCCTTTGCCTAGTGGAAAAAATGCTTTGCATGCAAGTGGGTGTACAAGTTGAAGAGTATCCCTGGATGGCCCAATTGAGCCTATAAGGCTAGATTGATTGTCAAAGGTTTTAAGCAGGAGCATGGTGTTGACTTCGATGAAGTCTTCTCTCATGCCATAAACATGATTATCCTACACTTGGTTTTGGCTTTGGTTGTAGAGCTCAATCTTGGACCTTTATTAAATGGATGTTAAGACAGCTTTCTTATATGGAGACTTTCATGATGAGATTTATATGCAGCAGCCTAAGGGATTTGAGAAAAAAGGCAAGGAACAGCTAGTGTGCAAGTTGAGAAAGAGCCTTTATGGCCCTAAGTAGGTACCTAGCAAATGGTACCACAAGTTTGATGCTTTCATGCATTGCCAAGGATATACCCATAGTGATATGGATCTGTGTTTATACACGAAAAAGGCTCGTGATGGCAGCCTTATGATTTTGGTACTATATATTAATGATATATTGATGGCTAGGAGTGCTCATGATGAGCTAGATACCCTTGAAAAATCAACTCAATAAGAGTTTTGAGATGAAGGACATGGGATAGGCCTTACATATTCTTGGGATACACATTACATACTCCTTTACTTATTGCAAAAGGAGTACATCTAGAAGGTCCTTGAATGGTTTCATATGTAGGATGTTAAGCCTAATGGCTATTCTTTACCTTCTCATGTGAGGGTTAGTCAGGTTGATTGTCCACAATCTAATGAGCAGAAGGTTGAGATGGCCAAGATTCCTTATGCATCTGCAGTGGGTAGTTTAATGTATGCAATGATAGCTACTCATCTTAACATAGCATTTACAATAGGAGTTGTGGCACGCCATATGGCTACATCTGGCAAGGGGCATTGGGATGCAGTGAAGGGTATCATGAGGTATCTTAAGGGCATTATAGATATGCACATATGTTATGCTCACCAGGATACATGAATCATGCAATACACCGACCTTGATTATGTAGGACATGTAGACAGTAGGAAGTCTACCTCTCACTATGTCTTCACCTTTGCTGGAGGCGCTATTTCTTGGATGTCCAAGGTGCAAAAATGCACGGTTCTATTCAATACAAAGGTAGAGTATGTTGTAGCCACCATTGAGGCTTGCAAGGAGGCTCTCTAGTTAGGCCATTTGGTTGGGCAAACCTTTGGTATTATTGATGTGGTCCCTATAGTACATTCAAATCCTACGAGTGCCATTCAATTGGCTAAGAATCTAGTCTTCCATGCAAAGACAAAGCACATTGAGATGCGCTATCACTTCATTAGGGAGGTGGTAGAGGAAAAGTTTGTTGAGGTTTTCAAAATCTCGACTAACAAGAATCCTATAAATTTGCTCACTAAAAGTCTTTCTGCAAAACATTTTGCTTTCCTTAGGAAGATGATGAGCATGGGATGAGATAACATCTATTCCTCATCCTGTTATTTTTTATGTACATTTGAACTTCGTCACTTTTTTCTTGTTCTCTCCTCATTAGGGACACATTCATCTTTAAGTGGGAGGTTATTGGGGATAAAGGCACCTTTGCCTAACCACTCGTGTATTCATTACACTGACAATACATGCACACCCGCACACTCTAGGTGGTAGGTACCCATCACTATCACTTCCATTATTTATTCTTTTAGTGACATTTGAATAAGGGAAAGCTGGTCACACATTGTGATTGTTGGAGTTTCCATGTACACACACACACACACACACACACACACACACACTCTCTCTCTCTCTCTCTCTCTCTCTCTCTCTCTCTCTCTCTCTCTCTCTCTCTCTCTCTCTCTCTCTCTCTCTCTCTCTCTCTCTCCATTTGCTATAGCTCTTTCTTTCACTTGTGCGCTTCTACTTGGGCTCTACCTTTCACTCACCACAACACAAAACACATTAGTCTCCTTCCTTATATCAACCAGACATAATGCAACCAAACCATAAGCACATATTCACACAATAAGTCACAGATTATGCGGCAAATAGAGAAAATATACAATAATAAAAGTCAATAAATATAAATCCATAACAATACCAATGATCCACAATCACTTAGATATAGAGACAAAGAAGATGCAATGAGAATTGTATAAGTGCCTCCACGAAGGTATTGACTATTGAGAAACAAACGAGCAATACAACAATCCATATATGAATGTTATTACTATATCATTTTGACACACATTGCTTAGTTTTACAATAAAAATAAAATTTTGTAATAAAAAATTTGTCTACTTTTAATGAGCACATAATGCGTCTAACATAAGAGATTTATAAAAAGGATACATGAACATGCAATAATGATATGAATATTAATAGCAATAATACTCTTAACATTGATTGCTTTTATATCACATGAACATGCATATACACATGTGTATACATTATATACACATACTTATATTGTAATGTACATAATTAGCTTACATTGTAATTCACATGTAATTTACATTGTAATATACTTAATTGTAATTTATTTATATTATAAGGTACATATATACATGTTTGTTGCATCCTTCAGGCTACTTTAAGTGATAATTCACATAAAGTGATATAAAATTATAATTTACGTAATATATTTACATTTTAGTTCACTTATATTATAATTCACATAAGTAATTTATGTATACAACTTGTAAGCAACGAAGATAACATTAAAGCACATATTTTAGCTAATGACAAACACTAATGAACTAATTAGTTTCACTGAAGGACAACATGGTCCAAATAGCATTAGACAATAATCATACCATCAAATAACATTACCCAAGCTAGGATGTTAGCCCATTGAAAAAACTTCACACATGTTTGATTGTTATTGTCTGATCCAATGCTTCATATCTAGGATACCTATAGCCATGAGAGGACCAAATACCCAATATATAAAGAACTTTGTGATTGCTCCAATGTTTATTCAAAAACAAGAACCAAAACTAGTAAACAATCAAGGATTACCTTTTGCTCTCACAAGAAGAAGTAACCTAATCTTATTCGCACATGCTTTGGTTCCTTGTCTTTAAGTATCTCTATGCAAATGAATCTAAATTCTCAAAATTGTCCACTCGATACACAAGATACTCTCAAGGTTGTCCCATAAGAGAGTTCTTCACCAAGAAGGATGCACTCCCTAGAGACTCACCCATAAGGGAGAATTGCAATGGGGGCCATCTATTTATAGTGAATTTTCAAGGGTTTTAAGCCTATTGAGTTTTGTATATATCCCGACAGGCATGCCAACTTTTATAAAATCCCATGGTGGGCTCATCGAGAATGCACAAAAATCTCTTCAAGACAACCAACATAGTAAGTTTCACTTAGCTAACATTATTAATGTAAAATTGTAGAGTTAATGATGTGTTATTATTACGAGATCTCAAAAACATAATCACATCATCACAATCCTTGATCTTGTCTCTAACTAAGCAACATGGTAGTCAAGATCCTTCTTCTTTCCTCTTGAAAATTTAGATGCCTAAAATTTGGGATTTTGTAGTGGTAGCTAAGACATTATCCTTGTTTTGGTTCCAATACCCAAAGGATTCAAACCAATTGACTTTGTACAAGAGGGCCAAAGAGAATAGTAACTATCATAAGGACATCTTGAATTCTTTTCCTCAATTCATCAGGAGAGGTTTGAACATCAATTGTGGGTTCAAGGTCAGCATCTTGTCCTAATGCACTTGTGGATGACACATCCTTCTCTACTACATCATCCTTTGGAACCCTTCCTTCAGTTTGATGTTCACAATTTCCAACTTGTAGAAAATGCTGCATTTCCCTCCTTAAATACTCTCTCCATTGTTGTGATTGAGTCCTTGTGACAATCCAATCCCCATGGTGAGGATGTTGTCTAGACATAAATGTTGCCCCACATAGGCACTTCAACCTTCATTACCACCATCAACATCCTACCCTTATACATTCTAATTTTCTTTCTTCCAGGCCCGATGCTTAAATCATGGGTATATTACATCATGAACTAGGTACGATCACCAAAGTATATTGGCCTATTCTACTAGACATCACAACCAAGAATAACAATCAACATAGAAACTTGCATGAATACATGCAAAAATTCATAATTCAATCCATAGGTTTTTTGAACAAGAAAGAGATAGAGAACAACAATTAACCTTTAAGAAAATGACATAAGATCTTAGGTAGCATCAAAGATTATCGAAAGATGATGTTGACCCAAACATATTGCATTATGATAGAATCAAGAAACCATATATCACATTTGGTTGCATAAGGGCAACCTCCTTTCTAGTGAAATACATAGGATGCTTTACACCTCTCATTCATATACCTAAAAACTAAGGTTATATAGTGGTAATTCAAGTCCTAACAAAGCAAGGAGGGAGAGAAGTACTAGAGGGAAGAGAGAGAAGTACTAGAGGGAGAGAAGTGCTAGAGAGGAGAGAGAGAAGTACCAGAGGGAAGGAAAGAAGAATAGGAAGAGAAAGAGAGAAGAGAAAGAGGATAGGGTTAAAGAGAAATGATAGTGAAAGGAAGAGTGAGGACATAGACCAGGAGAGAGTATACCGCCATCCTCTCACAACACTTTGGAGACCTAATATTCCTCCTTAGTTTTGATAACCTTGGCCTACATGATTAAGAGAAGACATAAAAATATAGAAGTGTTACGAGATATTTGAGCACTATCTAGTGCAAGAAGGGGATCCCCACAAATTTGAAGTGACAACATCCAACATCTCCAAGAATGATGGTGGCAAACCATTCCCAAGCCACACCTCCAAGTGTGCTATCCAATATGTCACTTTTTATTTGGATACTTAGGTATAATGGATGCTTTTATTTTTTGGGGATAATAATGTGTTGTATCATAGACTTGTTTAGAGGACAATGATAAGATCTATTTATTGTACAATAGTAAGGAGGCTAGAACTTGCATTTATATACACTAATGAGTACCTTAGTGAATTGTGCTTTAAATGACTCTAAGAGAGAGTCCTTGAAATTGTGTAGGGCATGACCAATCTAAGGGGAAGATACTCAAGTTTAGGCTAATGAATTATTACCCTTTTCTAAAAAATAGATTGAAAGGTGAGAAGGATCGAAGCTTGCACTCAAGAGCTATGGCGGGAGAGCAAGAGCAAGAAAGAGAGAGACAAGAAATGGGAACTCCAACAGTCACAATGTGTGACTGGGCCTTCCTTTATTCAAACTATCACTAAAAGAATAAAGAATAAAGTGATGGTGATGGGCACCCGCCACCTACAGTGTGCAGTGGCGGTGACTGTCCATTGCTTATTGGCAGTCTTATGTATGCCATGATAGCCACTCATCCAGATATTGCTTTTGCAGTTGGTGTTGTGGCACACTATATGGCTACACCTGGCAAGAAGCATTGGGATGCCGTGAAGGGTATCATGAGGTACCTGAAGGGCACTGCACACTGACAGCACCATGACAGCCACCAACACCGAATAAAGAATAAAGTGACGGTGATGGGCGCCCGCCACCTACAGTGTGCAGTGGTGGTGATTGGCTATCATGGCTTTACGTCCTGCATGCGGAAGCGCTCAAGGACTTTATGAATGTACTCCCTTTGTGACAACTAGAGGAGTCCTTGATGCCTGTCGCGTCTAATGGGCATACCAAGCATGTGAGCGGCCTGTCCCAGATCTTTCATCTCAAAGCTCTTCTTGAGCTGAGCCTTAAGAGCATCTAGCTCATCATGAGCTTTCCCTGCTATCAACATATCATCCACATAGAGTACCAAAATCAATAAAAACCATCACGGGATTTCTTTGTGTAAAGACACAGATCCATAGCACTCCTGCTGTAGCCCTGTGACTGCATAAAGG
Organism: Lygodium microphyllum; assembly: GCF_053477565.2. NCBI lineage: Eukaryota > Viridiplantae > Streptophyta > Polypodiopsida > Schizaeales > Lygodiaceae > Lygodium > Lygodium microphyllum. The sequence goes on from NC_141155.1 coordinate 119,063,053, forward strand.
CATCAAACTTATGATACCACTCCCTAGGTGCTTGCTTCAAGCCATAAAGACTTTTCTTCAATTTGCACACTAGGTGCTCCCTGCCAGATTCTGCAAAGCCCTTAGGTTGCTCCATATAAATCTCATCATGCAAGTCCCCATGTAAGAAAGCCATCTTGACATCCATCTGGTATAAATCCAAGTCAAGCTGAGCAACCAAAGACAAGACTAAGTGCAGGGTGGTCATCTTAACCATAGCAGAAAAGACCTCATCAAAGTCCACACCATGCTCGTGCTTAAAACCCTTTGCTACCAATCTAACCTTGTATGCCGGCTTGGGGTGTCCAGGGGTACTTTTCAGCTTGTACACCCACTTGCATGGCAAAGCCTTCTTGTCCCTAGGAAAGGAAACCAAATCCCAAGTGTCATTTTTATGTAAGGAGTCTATCTCAGACTGCATAGCCCTCTCCTAGGAGTGACTATCACCCCTGTGCATAGCCTCATCATAAGTGAAAGGCTCTCCTGCATCTGTAACTAAGACATAATGCATCGAGGGCTGAAATCTATCAGGTGGAAGTCCATCTCTAATAGACTATCTCACGGCAGGCTCTACTGCCTGCCCAGCTGCCTGTTCAACACCCTGACCATGAGCATCTGCTAGAGCTGTAGGCTGTCCAACTGGCTGTGTGGGAGCTCTCAGCTCCTCCTAAAATATGACCCTGCGGATCTCAACAACTCTCTCAGGCTGTCGATGCATCTTGTCTTCATGGAAGCCTACATCATGACTGCGGATGACTTTCCGCACCTGCGGATCTGAGAGATGGTAACCCATCTTGCATGCATCCCCATAACCAAGGAAAATGCATTACACTCTTAGGATCTAGCTTACTTCTCTTGTCCCTGGGCACATGGCAAAATGCCTCACATCCAAAGACATGGATATGTGCATAAGAGGGAGGTTTTCCAGTCCATACCTCCTTTGCAACCTGGAAATCCAAACCACTAGAGGGTGATCTGTTTATGACATGCATATCTATACTAACCGACTCAGTCCAAAAGCTCTGTGGTAGGCCTACATGGCTAAGCATACTGTGTACACACTCCTGGATGGTTCTATTCATCCGCTCAGCCAAACCATTCTGGGGGGGGTGTAGGGGGCGGTCAACTGATGCTTAATACCTCTCTCATCACATAACTGCTCAAAAGCACGTGAGACATACTCACCCCCATTATCTATCCTTAGGCATTTGAGACTATACCCAGACTGGTTCTCAACCAATGCAAGCCATATCTAAAACACAGCCAATACATTGGATTTCAGCTTAATGGGATAAGCCCAAAATTTTCGTGAAAAATCATCTATGAACATAACAAAATACTTTGCACCACCCATAGATTGACAAGGTATGGGCCCACAGACATCCGAATGTACCAATGCCAAGGGCTCACTCATGCGTGGCCTACCGGACTTCTTATGCGTAGACCTAGTCTGCCTGCCATAAAGACAATGCTCACATAAATCAAAACATGTATAATCAAACTAGAAAACATTTTCATTCCCTTCAAAGACATATGGCCCAAACGGGCATGCCAAAGAGATACATGTGGGATAGAACCCAGAGACAAAACATGATCAAGGGAAGAAGCAGATAAAATCAAGGGATAGAGGCTGCCAATCTTGGCACCTCTCGCAATCACAAGTCTGCCACGAGTGATCTTCCATGCAGAGTCTCCAAAAGATACATGATAACCTACGTCATCAAGCTGTCCAGCTGACATGAGACTGTGTGTCAAAGCAGGTACATGACGTACATCCTGCATAACAAAACTGCTGCCAGAAGGAAACTACAGCCTAACATCACTAATGGCCACAATATCAAGAGACCTGTCATTACCCAAGTGCACAGAAACGGAAATAGTATGGTATGAACTAAACCACTCTCGGCAAGATGTCACATGAAAGGACACACCTGAGTCCAAGAGCCAACACTGTGCATACATAGAGTGTTTCTTTGTCATCTGCGAAGCACTAGAAGAAGTTGCAAGGATGTAATCATCATCATCAACATCCTCAGGCTGCATAACATTGATCTCTTCAATTTTAACATTGGACTTTGCCAGGCACTATGCTACGATCAGAAGACTTATCCTGCACTTTGTCTTTCCCCTTATCTTTGCGCCTTTCATTGCGCAATTCATGGCATTGTGTCCTGATATGGCCCTTTTTCCCACAATGGTGACAAGTAACATCTGCATTCCTGCCATGGGATTTGCTACGTGACTTCCCACGAGACTTGGATCGAGATTTTTGAGAATCCCATCCACGACCACTGCCACTGCCATGCTTTCCATATCCATCATTCCTGCCTCTAATTGTCATAGCATGCGACACACGAGAGGAATCCAAATTCTTACGGTTAATCTTTTCTTACAGAAGAGCACTCTCAACATCAGATAATTTCAAGGTAGCAGTAGAGGCACATAATGCAGTGCGGAATACATCCCATGACTCATTAAGAGTACCAAGCAAGAAAAGAGGAGTGACATCCTTTGCAAAAGTGATGTCCAACGAAGTCAAGTTCTTGAGTATAGCATGGAACTGACTCAAGTGAGCAGACATAGTCACATTCTCCTTTATGCGTAGATCCATAAGCTGCTTTAGCCAATACATATGACTCGATGGACTTTTCTCGTCACAGAGATTCTTGCTTTTATCCCACAAATGCCATGCACTCTGTTCTTTCTCAAATACATTGTAATGAACCTATTCTGTGAGAGATAATACAATAGTGGACTTGCATAACTCATCAAGCTCAAGCCATTCCTCATCTGGCATAGTTGCAGGCGAATGCCCGCTCAACCTCAATGGTTTGATCTGCGATTTCTGCACCAACACATGCCAAATCTAGCTCTTCCAATAAGAGAAACTCATACCATCAAGCTTAATGATGTTGAAAATAGCATGATCAGTGGACAAACTCGCCATAATGCAGGCTGGAAGATTGTAGAAAGCTCAAAATTGCTTGCTGGTTATTGTAGACAATGATTAAAAAATCACAAAAATCGAGAGAAAATGGCGAGAAAAGTGTAACCAAAGCTGTTGCCCACCAAGTACTAGTGGAAGTACATCATTTCAGAATATTTCAGCATGAAAAATCCATGTCAATCCGGAGTTATATGCTTGCTGTAATAAATGACATCATGGTACTGTGAGAGTCAATTTCTGACCAAGTCACTGCACCAAGTCAATAAATAACAATCAAGACATGACTAGCCATAAACATGCATAAATCAGCACAAAAAAATCATCAAGACCCTGAGCAAATACCCAAACATGTCACCAAAGCATCCATTAGTGAGTAGACATACCCCCTGGAGAATAGGGCAAAGTATACATAACACTGGCAAGACCTGACACCAGTAGGTGTATGCTCACAAGAGTGCAAAGCCCAAGCTCAGTCAAAAGCAACTCCAAGATATCAGTGCATGGACCATACATCATTTAAGTGTAAGAGATTCCAAAGTCTCAAGTATCTGCAAAATGCTCAAAATAGCATAAACTTCTTGCTCAATGTCGATCAAGCATACAAGATGCTCCCACTAACATAAAATGTGAATAAACAAGCTCAACAGCTCAATCAAACCAAGTCAGAGTACCAAAGACAGGTAACCAAGACAATGCCTCAATAGCATCCCAAGAGCATGACGGCTACAAAGCAACTGTAGGTAGCATCCATGAGCAAGACATACATCCCAATAAATATCTTTGACAACCAAAATAACAGCCAATACAAAATTTCGGAATAGCAAATGAGAATCCAAGCCAAGTCTTCAAAGAGCACTAAAGCTCAACAAGTACATGGTACACTATGCCAAGACAAATGCATCAAGCCGTAGGCGTCGGTAAGCATGTACCCAAATAGCATATAACTGTCAAAGCACTGACCACTATCAAGCATAGACCAATTTCAATAAGTGCGTGCTGAAATACGCTCAAGCTCTTCCAAAAGCATCTGGATCCAATGACAAGCTCGAAGTCATCCATCGATGATCAATACATCATAGCATAACCCAAGACATACATTCGGAACCAATAGGCATATGTCAAAGCATGAAAGATAGCTTCAGTCCAAGAGTATTTAGCATGCATTTATTGTTATAAATTGAGCATTTCTAGCCCTACAATCAGGCCAAAATCATAGCATTACATGTAGCTTCAATCCCCTAATCAATTGACATTAGTAGAAGTATCACATAAGCCATAGGCATACAAATACATGCTATCTTAGATCTGAAATCTGTTGCAAAATATTCTATCATTAGAATTTTGCAAATCCGACATTGCCATCGCATTCGGAGCATGCCAAAACCCCAACTTAGACTCTTACCTTGCCTGAATCAGGTTCCGAATGCTCGAGATATGACAAAAATAGTGATTTTTGGGCCAGATTTTAAAACAGGCGCAAAAAAAAAGTGAGTTGGCTGGGGAGGTTTGTTGTCCCACGTGTCAACAATGGGGCCCAAAGGGGGCACAAATGGGGGCCAAAGAAGGCCTACACCAAGCCTTAGAAGCATTGACTCGGGAAGCCGGGGAGTGATGGGAGCTCAAGAGAATGAGCTATGGCTGCTGGGAAGGAGACCCAATGCAAGTGGGGAGTCGATGGGAAGTTGAGAATGCCACGAGCCAAGCTCAAGAGTTGGGAATCCGTGCTTTGATACCAATTGAAAGGTGAGAAGGATCGAAGCTTGCACTCGAGAGCTATGGTGGGAGAGCAAGAGCAAGAAAGAGAAAGACAAGAAATGGGAACTCCAATAGTCACAATGTGTGATGGGGCCTTCCTTTATTCAAACTGTCACTAAAATAATAAATAATAAAGTGACGATGATGGGTGCCTGCCACCTGCAGTGTGCAGTGGTGGTGACTGTCAGTGTAGTAATACACGGGCGGCTAGGCGGAGGCGCCTTTACCCCCAACAGAATGTTCATGGTGGGTAGGCAATAAAGGATAACTTAAAAGATGGGTTGAGTTTCCTTGAGTTAGTGGAAATGGCTAAGACAAGAAGAGTATATAAGAGAGTATTGTTTTCTTGAATAGTACCTGTTGTCGGTATAGATGCACCTTGTATTAAGACAAGAATCGTGCAATGGCAACAACTTGAAGTGTTTTAATCATCAAGAGTTACTTGGAAGTAAACTTGATGTTTGAAAGAAATGTTTTGATATGATTGTTCTTGGTTGTGATTGGTAGTATGATCTATGATGGATTTGGAATATGTTAATCAAGAATAAAAAATAAAGATAACTTTGAGTAAATGTTTATTTTCAATTGTTTTTGTGTTGTGCCTAAAGGATGTCCTATGAACCTTGTGTGATGGGATAATTAAGGAAGTTATTTTTATATGTCCTCGTGGCATTATAGGACTTTAATTAAATAATAAAAGCAATGGGTGGATTAGACAAAAGTAGGTGGAGAGTTGTCATAACAACTCTCTCCTACTGATGGGTAGACCCAATAAGTCTAGTGCTTTCCTAAACAAAATTTATAAGAATAGAGTTGCTTACTAACTACTTAGGGTTGAGTCTTAGAACATGACTAGCATCATCTTAGGGGGCTAGAGTGAGATTATGCCAAGGTAAAGGGGTTGATGCTCAACTCTCTCTTGTCTCTTACTCTCTTTGAATCAAGTGTGGTTCTAGTCCACTTGCGGTTTTGATTGGTTACAAAGTGACTTTTCTTACCTGAGTATTAAATTTCTCATAGAGACCAAGAAGTCATAGGAACTTTAGGTCGATCCTAGTGGATCAAGGTCATGGCAATCTGCTCTACAAGGTATACTTGGAGCAACTTGATCAATTGAGTCAATGAATCATATGAAGTTTGAATGGTGCTAGTCAAGAAAGGCATTCGAGTGATATCAAATGTCACTTTCCCTAGCTTAGCAAGGGGTGGGAAGGTTACACGATCCTTGCACTTTAATGCCATAGTTTTTTCCATAACCTAAAGCACATGTGCAAATACCCTCAAAGCACATTGAGGCTTGAACAAATCTAGCACACATGCAAGTGCATGATTCATATGCATGAACAACGGCAAGGGTAGTCAATTGATTAAAAAGGTTAGTTAGAGAGTTAGCAAGATTAGTAATTCATTAACTTAGTTATAGTTAGTTAGTTATCTAAGTATGAAAAGTTAGTTTAAATAAATTAACTAATAACAATTATAATAAAAATGAAAAAAAGGTTAATAAGGTTACAAGGGGGAGGGGGATTAATGGGAGGTGTGGTGACCTATACATGCCATTGTATGTGACCCCCTCCCTTCCACTGTATCACCCCTACCTACCCCTAGCCAACTACCCCTAGCCAATGGCTTTTCATTATCCCCCCCCCCCCCCTCTCCCCTTCCTTCTCTATCAATATTCATCCACCCCCACCTCCATCCCCATCCTCATTCTCCTCCACTCCCATGACAACATGCAACCCTCCCCCTCCCTGTGAAAAGTACACAACCCCCACCCATCTTGATTTATAATAATAATAATAATAATAATAACAAGCACCCCCTTTTTCAAAGATACAGGGGCACTTAGTGAGATTTTTTTGAAGAAGAAGATAGGGGGAGAGAGAGAAGGAAGAGAGAGTGTGTAGGAAGAGAGAGAGAGAGAGGGAGAGAGAGAGAAGGAAGAGAGTGTGTAGAGAGAGAGAGAGAGAGAGAGAGAGAGAGAGAGAGAGAGAGAGAGAGAGAGAGAGAGAGAGAGAGAGAGAGAGAGAGAGAGAGAGAGAGGGGGGGGATTAGAGGAAAATAAGGAGATAGAGATGAGTAGAGAGGGAGAATAGGGAGGGGAAAGAGGGAGAGAGAGTGAGTGAGAGAGTGAGAGAGGAAAAAAGATAGAGAGAAAGTTCTCCATCGTCCCCCTTGACTTAGTGCTCTATGTTGGAGCCCTTGTCACCACCATCTCTATCAACATCAAGGCAATCCATAATAGTTCCATGGTACTTCTCGAGAAATGTTGAAAGTGGAAAAAGACTGAAATTTTGACTGATTTTTGTTGTTTTTGAGGACTGAATGATTGATTTTTGATGGATTTAGAGTGATGTATGATTGTTAATGGAAGTATTTGAGAGTGTTTTGGATGATATTGATTATGTTTTGGAAGTTCATGATGATTCTCAGTGGAGATATGAGGTTCTGTGATGTTCTGATAGGTTGTGATTGGTTATGTATACCTTCTGTATAGCTTCTGTTTTGTTCTGATTATCTTCTGTATGAAGCATGGATTGATGATTGATGAGGATTGAGATCTTTTGAAAGCTTATTGAATAGCTTTTGATAGTTTGGAATGGTTTGAGTATGAGTTATGAGGTTCCGATAACCTTCTGTAGACCCTTTGTAGAGCCTCTGTCTCTGCTCTGTCTCTGTACTGTAACTGTACTGTAGTTGTTCTGGTGCTGTACTGTGACTGTTCTGTAGACCTTCTGTAGGTGTTTTGTAGAATGTATGTGTGACTTTGGAAAAGTTTTCTAACCTTTGGAAAGGATGAATCTAAGTTCAAAAGAGCTAAAACAAGTGGAAGAAGCAGCTGCTGAAGACTGAAGAGAAGACTAAGTGACAGTGACAGTAGTGAGTTGTGAAAAGACACTGTAGTGGCTCTAGTTACTCTTCATATCAGACATACCTCTTGGGAGGTGCTTCCACGACCTAATAAGGATTATTGAGGGTTATTATGAGAGCATTGTAGTGAGGATATGATGTACTATTGATAGAGAGAGAGAGAGAGAGAGAGAGAGAGAGAGAGAGAGAGAGAGAGAGAGAGAGAGAGAGAGAGAGAGAGATAGTTAAATCTATCAAAACAGTGTACCTGTATATGAGAGATTGAGAGAGAGAACTATAAGATATTGAAGATGAATAATATGTGATTTATTTCCATTGAAAGATGGTGTATTCCTTTGTATTCTTTGTTATATTGAAGAATTTTATGAAGATGTTGAAGATTATGGTTGATTCTATCAAATCCGTGGGAGATATCTATTATGATGCTGTGTGAAGAATTGCTGTTTTCTTTGTGTTGATGATCAAAAGAATGAAATAAAAGCTTGTTGATGTTACAAGATAGATTTTCTTGCAAGAGAATTCCCTTTTCCTTGGTGTTCCTCTTGGGGCTCCATGTTTTTGGTGTGCAGCCGGGGAAGCTTGCCATCAACAAGCACCAGAAGAGGCTGAAAATGAAGGAAATGGCATTGCCAAAAAGAGAAGAATTCAATGGATGTTTGTAAAGTTCCTTCTTCCACTGAAGAGTTGGAATTTCTCATAATCAAAGCCACTTTCCACAAGAATTTCATCCCACAATGGTGGAAACATATCACCATCATGATGTATGCTCTATGTGGTGGACTGTTTCTTCTTTCTGTTGAAGCAACAGAAACTTGCATCTTGGTGGCAAACTATTTGGGAACAAACTGAAGAGCAAAAATAGAGAGAATGTCCATCCATGGAAGATTTGGCATTCATTGAGAAGTTTCCAGACATCATCAAGTGGGAGATTGTGAAGAAGCTTCAGGAGTCTTGGTTTGTGGAGGTTCACGAAGACAAGAAGGAAAAGAGTTGGATTTGTTCGTGGATGATCAACAGTAAGATACATGGGATGCTTGGTACACTGAGAATCTCCTATTTGTTCAATTAGTAACCCACTGGAAGTTGGTAGATAGAGTGTTTTTCACAACATATACTGTTGAAACCCTCAGAAGCTGGCATTATTATAATGACGCAACAACAATCCTAAGAAGAATGAGTTTTGATACTTTTAGAACAGAATATCTTCCCCTCTGTAGTGGCTTGAAAGCTGAATGCAGAGATGTTGAGAAGAAGGAAGTAGAAGAGATGTTGGCCAGAGAATCTATCAGAGAGACTGAAGTCCCCTCTAATACTATCCTGTTGAGTCCAGACCAATTGGTTGAAGCCAACCCCTTGATGAATGACACAATAAAGAGGCAAGCGTTAGAACGAGTCCAGAGGTACGCGAGAAGAGAGAAGGCAAAAATCAAAGCTAAGAACGAGCTCGCAGCAGAAGCCTCCTTTGATACCCTAAAAGCACTCTTTACAGAAGTCCCCATGGCGACTCAAGGTCCCTTTCCTAGTCAAATTCGTCCTGGAAATATTGATGATAGGCCAGCAAATGTAGTCCTATTGCCAGTTTTTAAGGGAGAGCACAATGAAGACCCTGATCTTCATGTAGCAGAGTTCATGGTAGCATGTGTGGCTAACAATGCCAAAACCCCTGAGCATTGGTTAGCAATCTTCCTCGCCACTTTCAAGGGCGTGGCGTTTCAGTGGTATGAGAGATAAGCAGCAAGAACTTTTGGCACATGGGACGACCTAAAGTTGGCATTCCTCACTAAATTTAGACGTGAAGATTTTGAAGAGCGGATGCGAGAGGAGTTCATGAAGCTAAGTCAGTCCTCTGGAGAAAAAGTAGAAGCTTATGTCTCGCGAATGAAATCCATCCTGAAGAGATGGACTAATCATCATTTGGACGAAGGAATCCAAAAAGGAGTGTTTCTCAGGGGCCTACAACCAGAAGTTCTCAAGTTCGTAGAATTGAGAAGACCAGAGTCAATTCCAAGCTGCAGTGGAAGGTACAAGATTGTATGACGAAGTTGAAGCAAGGATATTAATGACTCCAGGAAGAGGAGTCTTACCCCCTCATATGCCTGGAATGGTATACCCATCAAATGTAGTCCCAGGGATAGTTCCCTACCTTTATCCCCAAATGCAAACAGTGCCGCAGTATAATGCACCTAATCCAGTGTGGTCACCGCAGACGACAGTGCCTCAAATGATGGTTCAACCACAACAACAATGGCCTCAAACATTTCCTCTAATGGCGAATCAACAACAGTGGAATCCTACCAAGTGGAATCAACAACCCCAAGTCTCAACAGGAGCTCTGAATCAAAGCTAGAACAGAGGACCTTCTGGATCTACCCAACCAGTGTATGCAGTAATTACAAAAGCTTCCCAAAACCCTACAACAAGTACTTCAGGAGGTGAAAATATGAAGGATTATTTATCCAACTCAGTTGCAAGTATCAAGAAAGAGCTTCTGGATGTGATTACAGAGCAGCTACAGACACTGAAGGTGAATACCGCCAATATATCCACTCCTGCAAGAACTGGAAGAGATGTGATGAGCTCTAATACATGGTGTGGAAAGTGTCATCAAGCGGGACATTTAGCCACTGAATGTATCTGAAAATCAACCATTCCTGGAGCCTTCTGTTCCTACTGTTTGGGGAAGAACCATACAAAGGATATTTGCTCTCTGAAAGAGATGCATGAACAAAGATAGAAGGATGAAAATGTAAGATTCAACTTGCTAGAATCCGAAATGACAACACAGGGTATTGGACCAAAGCCTAGGGAATTTGGTCCTAATTTTGGTCCAAGGAGGTTTCCCTCTCAAAGTTATAGAGGACGACAGTCTGGCGGTGGTCAGAGATCAGAGGTGGAATGTTATAGGTGTGGAGAAAAGGGACATATCTCCCCAAATTGTCCAAACCCTAGACGATCTGTGGATTACAAGCCCTTATGCAGCTGATGCAAAGGTGAAGGCCACACCGCAAAGGACTGTCCCAGTCCAGCCCCTGTAAAGGCCAATGCCATTGATAGCCAACAGAAGGTACAAGAACCTACTTCCAATTTGGTCGAGTTGGAAGTTGCCGCTATTACGCACACCAAGAAGAAGGAACCAGTGGTTCAGAATGAAAATGACTCTCCTGCCAAGACTGTGAAGTTCAACCTACCTACAGAGGGACAGTGTAGTACAGAATAGAACAGTACAGTACAGAGCACTACAGTACCACAGAAGGCTACAGAAACAGTCCCAGAGACAGGACCAGAGGCCCAAGAGATAGATGATACAGAATCACTTCCAGAAATAGAAGAAGTGCCGATGTTGCAATTGTTAGAAGAAAAAGGAAAGATGAAAATGGGTGTAGCCCCATTCCCCAGCCGGCTAGAGAAGCCTGTGGATCCTATTAAAGATTATGACTTGGTCAAGGACCTAGACACTTTTAAACCAAACTTAACATTCCGGCATTGCTGATGCTGTCTCCTAGCTATCGAAAGAGATTCAAAAGCATCTTGACACGAAGGTGTGGACTAAGGATCACTCCTTCAACAGCGACCAAGACCAATAAGGCCCCGGAGCCTGTAAAGGAAGTAGATGTGGCTAATGCCTTCCTAGATCCTGGAACCCCAGAGATTAGTGTATGGATAGAAGGATGTTTCATTTCAGATGCATTGATTGATGGAGGCTCATCAGTAAACATAGTGACGAATGTCACAATGAATGACTTAGGGTTACAAGGAATTCAACCTACACAGTGGCTTATCAGATTGGCAGACCAAAGTAGAGTCAAACCGTTGGGCATCCTCCCATATGTAAAAACAACCCTTGCAGGAAGAGACTATTGGCTGACATATTTGGTGGTCAAACCAAATTCTTATGGGACTTCATACCCTCTGCTATTGGGAATACCTTGGCTTTTTGAAGCAAGAGCCAGGATAGATTGGTTCAAAGGAACCCTAACCCTAGAAAGAGGACCCAACAAAGCGGTGTTAAAGCTGTATGGGTTGCAAAAAGGCAATGGATCCACATCCATTGAAGTCATAACTGACTCCTCTAACGAGGCAACAGATGGTACATCAGGAGATGAAGAAGCTGTTAAGCAAATCTTTCCTAAGAAAACAGAGGCACAGTCCCTAATAGTGGGCATTGTAAGCCAACTGCCAAGGGAAGTAAAATCCTTGTCCATAGGAGAATATTTCCTGTCTCAATTAGAATTAACTTCTGAAATCACCTCTGACAGTGAAATAGAAGCATGGATGTACTGTTCTCCCTATTACATGACAGTCGCAGAGATAGAGCAGAGACAGTACAGTTATAGAGCAGAGATAAAACAGAGGCAGAATAGATACAGAGCGGCTACAAAACAGAGACAGAGCAGATACAGAGACAGTTATAGAGACAGTAACAGATACAGAGCCAGAGCCGAGGCAGAAGCCGAGTCAGAATTGGTGACAGAAGCAGAAGCAGATGTAGAGGTAGAAGATCTGTTCTTCTCCTACAGAGTCTCTACAGAAGCAGAGTCAGAGCCGCCAGAGGATGAGGATGAAAATGATGGAGAAGAAAATAAAGCAGGTTATGAACGTGCAGATGAAAAATTCCCTCTGATAGAGGATGATTTGGTTGATGTCCCTACAGAGACCTCAGAGGCCAAATCTCTCAGGGTACTGGATGGAATGACCATGATTCCATTTGGGTTGATCAATGGACCACAAAGTATGCAGAATCTGTATAAGCAATGGATTAAAATCATAAAAATTAAGTTCACCAGTGGCTCTTGTCGCCCTGACTGTTCAGTCCAAAGAAAAGATGATGATAATGCCTCCTGCCAACAAAAGCCCAAGCCCTCAAAGCCACGGCCTCTAGCAGGTTCGTGCTATGTGACATTTTTGGACGCATCCTCCGAAGATGAAGCCTTGAGTCCTGAAGAGGTCACCACTCAAACAAAAGAAAACAAAGCTCTGATACCCTTCCAGCAACTTAAATGGACAAATGAGTCATCTGTTCAGAAGGAGGACACTGGTTCTAGTGGGACATCAGATGGGGATACGACTCTCTTGAAAGAGTCAGACCTCTACCTAGAAGCAATGTGTGGGACATTTATCCGCGAAGTGGAACGTGAAAGACAAGTAACATTCCTGGATGCTGAGGGTACTGAACGTCACCTGAAAGTGGGTCTCAATCTTCCAGAAGAAGAACTGGTGGTCTTGCAAGACCTATTAAAGGAGAACTTAGACATGTTAGCTTGGTCCTATAAAGACCTAAAGGGGATTGATCCCACAGTATGTCAACAACATTGATCTAGAGCCCGATGCCAAACCTATAAGGCAAAGACAAAGACGGATGAATCCTAATTACTCTGCTCTGGTGAAGGCTGAATTATTGAAACTTCTCGAAGCAGAGTTCATTTATCCCATGGCTAATAGTGAATGGGTTTCACCCATTGTGGTAGCACCCAAGAAGAACGGGAAACTTCGAATATGTGTCGACTTTCGAAAGCTCAATTCGAAGACAAAGAAGGATCATTTCCCCATCCCTTTTACAGACCAATTGTTGAACACAGTGGCAGGCCATGAGTTGTATTCCCTCTTGGATGGATTCAGTGGATATAACCAAGTCCAAATCGCAGAAGAGGACCAATCTAAAACAACCTTCACCACAGAATGGGGGATCTATGTCTACAGAGTGATGCCATTCGGACTCTGTAATGCTCCTGCCACCTTCCAACGAGTAATGATGGCTGCCTTCCAGAATCATCTGCATGATTTCATTGAGGTGTATCTTGATGGCTTTTGTGTCTATAGTTTGATCCGTGAGCACTGGGGACACCTAGAGCAATGTTTTGACAGATGTCGAGAGTATGGGATTTCTCTCAACCCCGACAAATGTGTCTTTGGCGTCTCCTCAGGAGTGCTTTTGGGCCATATTATCTTGGCACAAGGGATTGCAACAGACCCGGCAAAGATTGAAAAGATTGCCGCCTTAACAGCACCAACAAACCTCAAGCAATTGAGAAGATTTATTGCACATTTTGCAACCAAGGCAGCCCCTCTGCACAAGCTCCTGAGAAAAGAAGCTGATTTCCTTTGGACGGATGACTGTGAAAAAGCCTTTAATATCCTAAAACAGTGCCTGATCCAAGCACCTATTTTGCAGCCTCCTGATTGGACGAACGAGTTCCATGTGCACACAGATGCATTAGTTGAAGGGCTAGGTGCTGTCCTATGTCAAAAGGGCCCCTCGAAATTAGATCAACCGATATATTATGCAAGCCAAAAGGTCACTGATAGGGAACAAAACTACACAGTGACAGAGCTTGAGTGCTTGGCAACGGTGTTTGTGCTGGAGAAGTTTCGACACTATCTACTGTCAACACATTTCAAGTTCTATGTGGATCATGAAGCCCTGTCATTCTTGATGAACAAAGCAGATGTTAAAGGACGATTGATGAGATGGTTGCTCCTATTCCAGGAGTTCGACTTTGAAGTAGTCACTAAGCCTGGCCGTTCCCATGTCTTAGCCGATCATCTATCACAGATCCCTCAAACAGAAGAAGAGGAACAGGATGATCCAGACCTTCCTGATGCTTCCTTGTTTCTAGTTGAAACAGTTACTCCTTGGTATGCAGACATAGCCAACCTCTTGGCATCTCAAGTTGTGAGAGAAAGAAGCTTTTGTTAGAATCAGCCCCCTACACTTTGCTAGGCGGTGCACTGTACAAGAAAGGCAAAGATGAAGTGCTGCGAAGATGTGTTACAGGGGATGAAATTGGCATAGTATTGAAAGCATGCCATGACGAACCATGTGGTGGACACTTCGCAGGAGAAGCGACAGCTAGGAAGGCTCTATTAGTAGGATACTGGTGGCTGACCCTCCACAAGGATGCATATGATTACTGTAAGAGATGTGATGCTTGTCAGCGAATGGGGAAACCCACCAAAACAAGTGCCATGCCACTGCAACCCATTCTTCCCCTAAAGTCATTCAAGAAGTGGGGGATTGATTTTGTGGGTCCCATTGATCCACCCACCAGACGGAAGCAAAACAGATACATCCTAGTATGTATGGATTATATCACAAAGTAGTGTGAAGCTAAAGCCCTGAAGTGGGATGATGGTAACAGTGTAGCCTTGTTCATGTATGAGAATATTATCACCCGTTTTGGCAGTGCCCTCGAGCTGGTAAGTGACAGAGGTACTCATTTCCTTAACAAAATCATGGAGGAGCTGATGGAACTGTATAAGATCCACCATTGTAAGTCCACTCCCTATTACCCCAGAGCCAATGGCCAAGTTGAAGTCACCAATCGCATCCTTTGCTCGATTCTGACAAGAACGATTGCTGCACATCGTCGCGACTGGGACGATCGACTTACAGAGGCCCTTTGGGCGTACAGAACCTCCCATAAGGCAGCTACAGGACAGACCCCTTTCTAGCTAGTATTGTACAGAAGCCGTCTTCCCTGTTGAGCTGGAATTGCCCTCCTTGCGAGTGGTAGTTAAAGAACGCTTGGAGATAGTGAGACACTGCAACATCGTCTCCTGCACTTGGAATGCTTGGATGAGATACGGCGGATGGCCCTACAGTGCATGGAAACCACTCAAGCGCAACGCAAGGCCTATCATGACAGTTTCATCAAACACAAGGAGTTCACAGAAGGTGATCTTGATCTAGCCTATGATTCGAGATTTGGCAATTTTCATGGCAAGCTCCAACAACGGTGGATGGGCCTGTACAAGGTACTGGCCATCAATCCTAATGGCTCTGTTTAGGTGCAGACCGTTGATGCCTTTGATGATCCTTTCTTGATCAATGGATATCGCCTGAAGAAGTACTTCTCTCCTTGGGGATCTTGACAATCACAGTCGACCTACCCTTTCCCTTTTGGGCATCACACTGTCCTTCTTGTCGTGCTTTTGATAGCCATGATGATTCTCCTCATGAGGCGGTCTCGTTTTGCTATCCCCTTGCAAAAACATCTTAATTCGACATTGTTCTCTTCTCGTCTGATCCAACAACGGTGCCGAGGTTGATCCTGATATATGGTATTTCTACCATTCCCTTTATTAAGAAATAAAAAAGAAAAAAAAGAAAATAAAAGAAAAAAAAATACAACAAAAAAGGAGAAAAGAAAAAGCACAAGAAAAAACAAAACAAACGAAACTGTTATGAGAGAAAAGGAAGAAATTCCCTGTCATAATAGGCCTCGTTCCAAGAAAAGGTGGAAACACCCTTGGGCAAGAAGCTGACTGTGGAAAAGGTGGTAACACCCTATAGTTCAGGATAGCTGACTCATCACCAACAGAACCTCTTCAGCAAGCAATTTGAAGCCACCTCCCTTGGTGCGTTGTCTCTACAATATCAATCCGTCTACCCTTCTTAATAGACGACTCTTCTTACCAATCATTGAAGTACGAGATTTGTAGGCTGCCTCCCTCGGTACGCCTCGTCTTCAAGATCCTGATGACACCAACCGTCGACACGATCTTCACCACCAACCCCTTCAGTGATGTGAGCTTTCATCCTAACAGGATGGGGATGTGAGTATGGGCTGCCCTCTATATCTATTAGAGAGTGAGACAGAGGGTGGGGTGAGTGACCAATCTTTCCCTTCAAATCCAATGAGAGGTGAGAAGTGTGAATCGAGTGTTGCACGCACGGGAAGGGCCTCTCAATGCACAAAGCACGATTTGTTCTTGTACACTGCACTATAAGGTTCCTTGGCCTTCCTTCTTGCACTATATGCCGGCACTGGGCAGGATGCACATTTGCACCATCAAATGTGCACAAGGCATACATACAACCTTTGTACAAGTGACCGTGAGGATTACATCAATGGGTTTTAGGACATGGTTGCTTTCTGTATCTTTCAACAGAGCGTGAGACAGAGGGTGGGCTGATTGTGACTAGAGTTTCTTTAAACAATTACCGAGAGGTGAGGATTGAGGGATGTTACGACCTTTGGAGTCAGGTACATTCCCATTTCCCTATGCACCCATGGGCTAGGTTTCTGCCATCAACACATGACACATCATTCTATTCTACACACTGCACTACAAGGCTCCCTTGCCTTTCTCCTTGCACCTATGCCAGACGGGTTGGACGCACTGATGCACCATTAATTGTGCACCTTGGCATACTCCCCCTACACTATTCCTTTGTCGATTCCTAAATCGGGTGTGAGCTCTGGGTTTTCATCCTGATTTCCTCGAGTGCTATTAGTCATGGGGCGAGTGACTGCTCTTTCATTTCATATGAGTGATTGTGAGTTGAGTGTAATATTCCTCATCATCGACGAATTTCTTGCGATTCCTTCAACAATCTACCTCCCAAGGTGCTACCGTGTAGTCCCTGCCACGAAGGATATATGCTGTGAAGATGCCTTGGTACCTCCTGCAAGCCGACAACGACAGTGGACATGCCATTGACAGTCAACCTTGATTCTCGACAACATGGGCCAAGTTTTTCTAACCCTACACCTTCTGTTGTCAGTGACGGTCATGTTTTAAGTGTGGGGACGTTAACAGATGGTCTGTTGTGTGGTACTAGGTCCATGTTGCTCAGTCAACCCTATCCGTTAAGGTTTTAAGTGTGGGGACGCGTCCCTGCGTGTCTACATTGCATACCCCTCTGCATTTGCCTCAACCTGATAATGCATCTATGCTTGCCCTACTTTTACCCTGATGGGTTCCCTTCCCCACCCACCGTCCATTTTCAACCCACGCTTGGGGCCGTTCCCTTGCAATTTTCCTTCATTCCTTGATTTTGCTGTCCTTCCATGTGAACGTACCCTATGTTCACCGAAATTCCAATCCCAACTTATAACGCTGTTTATCCCTTTGAACTGACCATTTTTCCTTTTTACCGACCCCTGTTCCAATAGACAATTCTCAAGTGATTAATTTTTGAAGTATTTTGCGTAAATTGGATAGTTTTCCATGTGAACATGCCTTCCTTGCTTTGGAACCCTCATCTGATGAGTCAAGCCTTCTCCCTGACATTTTTCCTTTTTACTCTGTGTCGTTTCGATGTACGGTTCATTCGTTATTAATTTTTGCGGGTTTTCGAGTCTTTTTCGTGCTTATTTTTCACAATTTTCCATGTGAACCTGCCCTATTTTCACCAGAATTCCAGTTTGATTTGACAACCATGTCTTGCCAGCCTTTCCCCCACGTTTTTCTTTTTCCTCCCTCCTTTTTCGACTGCCAAATTTTTAGTTATTAATTTTTCGGAGCTTTTTTTAATGTATTTTTCGTGTTTTTTGCATGTGAATCCCTCCTAGTTCCCCCGGAACTCAGTTTTGATGTGACAGTCTTGTGCCCCCCTTCCCTCGCACATTTTTACTTTTTTCTACCCTCTGTTCCGGTGAACTAATTTTTTGTTATTAATTTTCGACCTTGTTTGCGTGTGTTATTTTTTCGTTTTTCCCATGTGAAGGTGTCCTATCTCGGTCGAAACTGTGTTTTGACATGGTAGGGTTGTTGGGCACATTCTTCTGCACCTTTTTCCTTCTTTTTGCCCTGCATTCCGACGAGCGGATTATTCGATATTAATCCCCGTATGTGTTTTTGGGCTTTTTTTTGCATTTTTTCCATGTGAACGCCCTCATTTTCCTCCGGACACCCCGTCTTACTTTTCCATCATTTTCCCCTCCTCTCTCGACTCACCTTTCCTTTTTACGAATTTTCGTTTCGACGAACGGTTTATGAGTTATTAATTTTTCTTTGTTTTTTTGTGTTCTCGCGTGCCTTGCCTTGCGCATGAACGCGTGCGTTTTCGTTTTTCTGTGTCTGGAGACTCTGCCATCGCGTCTGCAACTTGCGTGTTGACGTCCCCGCCCTGTCGGGTCCCCCCAACGCAAACTTTTTTACCCCTGCCCTGTGCATGCGCGCGGGACGGGGGCATGCCCCCTTTCCCTCTCTTTTCTTTTTCCCTTAATTCATTTCTTTATTAATTCATTAATTTTATTATTTATTATTTTTTTGAAAAAATAAACCCCCCAACAGTCACCTCCCCATCTCTTTCTTCTTCTCTTTCTTCTTCTTCTTCTTCTTCTTCTTCTTCTTCTTTCTCTCTCCTACCCCTCTTTCTCTCTCCCCGACCCTCCCCCACCATCTCCCCCACCTTCTACTCCTCCTGCCCCTCCCTTCCCCTCCCTCTCTTCTTCCTCCCCTCCCTTCATCCCTCTACCTCCCTTCTTCCCCTCCCTCCCCTCCTCGGGCCCCCAACGGCCGCCTCCCTCGCTTTGCCTTTTTGGCCTCTCCCCTCCGCAGCCTCCCGCCGCATGCTCCGACCGCGCCGCCCAGGCTCCACCCGCGCCCCGGTTCTGCAACCTCACCCTCCTGCACCACCGGCCACCACCTCCTCTCCGTCTGTCTTGCCAACTGGCCTCCACTCCCTCCCCTCCTCTCCCGGCCGGCCGCGCTGCCCCTTAGTGGCATTCCCTCCCGTCTTCCCTCGGCGCCTCCGACCGCGCCGCCCAGGCTCCGCCCGCACCTCGGCTCTGCAACTCCGCCCGCGCGCCCCACCGACGCTCCTCTCCTCCTGTAGCCGCCGGCCTCGCCTGCACCGCCCTGGCTCGCCACCTCCTCTCTTCCTCCGCCGCCGCCCTCGCCACCAACTTCCCTCCTCCTCCTCCTCTTCCCTATAACTACAGGTTAGTCAACTAACTCCACCTCAGTTAACTAACCACAATTCACTTACCTAACCTTAATTAACTTAATTAACCCTAGTTAAGTTAGGTTAACCTTACTTAAGTTAGTCTAACCCTACCCTAGTTCGGTTAACCCTACTTAGGTTAACTAACCCCCCTAGTTACATTAACCCCCCTAGGTTAACTAACCCCTCCCTAGTTAGGTTAACCCTCCTTAGGTTAAACTAACCCTACCCTAGTTAGACTAACCCTACTTAGGTTACCTAACCCTACCCTAGTTAAACTAACTTTAGCCTAGTTACACTAACCCACCTTAGGTTAGTCCCCACCTTAACCTAACTAACCCTAGGTTAGTTAGAATTTGACTTAGTCTACCTAACTGACTTTGACTAACCCAGACTAACCTTTGACTAACCTGAATTGACTTAGTCTGACTTACATGATTTACACAGACTAACAGGACTTACCTGACTTGATTTGCCCTACTTACCCAACTAACCTGATTTTTTTGATTTAATTAATTTATAAATTCATTTCCACTCAGAAAAATTTTAAAAAATTTTCTTAAAATTCCCCCATATTTTTGCCAATATTTGGAAATTTGTCACATGGAAAATTCCACCCCCAAAATTAAAAAAAATTAAATATTTGCTAATTTATTCAAAATTACTTACAAAAATGCAAAAAATTCATTTTAAATTAGTAAAAAATACAAAAAAAGATTCTAGAAAATTCAACCCACCCCCTGACCTTTTTCCATTCATTTTCCACTTTAAAATATTTTCATATAAGGCACCAATCTTTAAAAAAAAAACCACACAAAAAACCAAAAAAACAAACAAACATAACACATTAAACATAAAAATCCAAATCTTATTTTCCTAACATAAATTGTGGATATTTCCTAACTGGTTGCCATTTTATTTTTCCTTTACCACATCTCCATATTTACTTATTATTCCTTTTGAAAATTCAAAAAAAAAAAAATCAACCACATACAATTTCTTAACAAACACAAAACAATAACTCCAACCACCACACATAATACCCCCTAAAATACCAAAAAAACAAAATATAAAATTAACAAAATAATAATAATAAATCATAATACAATAAAAACAAAATTATCATAACAATCAACAAACCCACTAAGGTTTTTTCTTTGTTGTTCAGTCAGTGGTCTTTACTTTTCTTTTACTAGATTCATTACTTTTGGAGGACTCTTCGGTGCGCCTTCAGGTCATTGCATACACACCCCTTCTAGGTATTTATTTTATGTGCTTTATTTATTTTTATTTTTCCCTTAATCACAAATTAATTGTTAAAATGAATTATTTATTCACCTACATTTTCCACACGCATTCGCGCTCAACACACAATTTAATAATTTAAAAATCAACTAGCTGTTCACTTTGCATGCGCTACGTGCGCTTAAGAGGCACTTTAATTTGTAATAAAAATGAACCAGCCGTCACAAGAGCACGCGCTGGCAAAAAAGGGCTCCATATCACTCTTAATTTTTAATTAAGAAATTTGCATTTAGAGACCCAGTCTGGGCATCGTAGTTCAGGTTGCGTTAACACATTGTTTCAACTTAATAATTTGTAATTAAAATTTTAAGAAGGAACCACCATTTTTTAATTAAGGTTTATCACCTAATAAAATGTCACCCATTGTTAATAATTTATTAAAATGAACCCTTCATTAAAATAATTCCCCCTCACTACACTTCTTTTTTCCCTTTTTTAATAAACTTGCTTTGTGGGATGGGCGCGTAAAAGTCTATTAGTTGACACTGATAGTCAAGTTATGGTTGAGCCTTCAAGTACATTTTTATGGTAGTCTGATTTGTCCATGTGTTACGATTACGGGTACGGTGTGTGGTTTTTTCTTTCTTGCCTAATACGGGGATTTGGGTGCTTGCATGTTGCATGGCATGAAGCTTTCGGTCGCATATGTGTAGAGGTCATGCCGAAATTTTTCTAGGCTGTGTATTGTCTGGGATGGTACTTGGGTTAGTTACGTCTATGTTTGTATGTGTATCCTTCTTTTTTGATTGATTCCTTTTTTATAGCCCTTTGGTTGTTTTGCAGTCATTCTTTGTGACTGTCCGTGTTGTGGTGTGTGTGTTTACCATCTGAATGGCGCCTCACGCTCCTCCCCCTATCCAGTATGTCTCATTGGTCAGTCGGGATTACTCTTCCCTACTCACTTTTGAGCCTCTCACAAAGGCGGGACTTGTGACTTTCATGGCTGCCTCCTTTCCCTTGCTTCTAGAGGATCCATCCATGTGTGATGAGTTCCTGGCCTCATACAGCAAGAAGTCGGGACTGGTCTATGGTACTTCCATGACTTTGACACCTCGCGGATTAGGGAAGGCTTTGTCTCTTCCCTACAAAGGTGAACCCTTTGTTACAGCTCGCTAGCTCTTCTCTAACGATGAGATTTTGAAGCTGTTACAAAAACAGACCAAGGAAATTCTGGATGTCAAGAAGGTGATCAACGCTTCAGGAGTCTCCTTTTCCATGATCACTGATCCTGTGTAAAAGTTGGTCTACTAGTTTCTCCAAGACAGGTTTATGCTTGCAAAAACGCCATCCCATTACTTGTCCAAAGAGCTCTTTACAGCTTCACGGATGGTGTTAAAAGGAGTAGCTATTGATTGGAGCACTTACCTACTCACCAAGATGGATCAACATTTCATTAAAGTAACCAGGGGCAATGTTACCAATGTCACCTATGGATCCTACTTGTCTGCCTTCTTGACCTATTCAGGTTTACAGAAGAGTGTGCCTTCACCTCCTCCATCTGATCCAGTACCTCCTCCACCTTTAGATGAGTCAGGACCAATTGATATCGAGGATCTGGATTCTCCTCCTCCCCTGGTCATACAGCGCAAATGCTTGAAGCGCGTAGCAGATAAAGCTCCTTCAGTTCTTTCTTCAGTGACAATTCCTGCTACCTCTGGCAATGATCTCCTTGCTTATCTCACATGTAACAACCTCTTCAGAGGACATAGAGAAGGTTCCTTGGACATATCAGTCCCTTCACTGAACAGTCTAGTCTCGGGAGATGCCATTCCTTTCCTATGTAAAGACATTCAGAGTTCCATTGAACTGTCAGTGATAGCCTGTGTTCAATAGCTGTATGCTTCCTTTTATGAGGAACTGATGCAGTCTAAAGACCAGTTGCATAAGGCAACATCCGAGTTAGCCTCTGCTAAAGATACACTGGCAGATCTGTTTAAGCAGATGGAACAACAAACCCAATTGATTGAAACCCAACGAGATGAGATATCTTCTTTGAAGATTCGGTTAACAGAGGCTCAATTAGAGGTCACTAGAATCTCAAAGGAGAAGGAGAGGATGTCCAACGAAGTGCAAGAGTTTCAAACTCTCTTAGATGTCAAACTTTCAACCTTACAGACTGCTAATGATACAGTGGAATCACAAGCTTCCCAAATCAAGCAGTTGCAAGACCAGCTGGCACATTCACGGTCTGTTCCTCCAAGCCCGAATGTTCCTTTGATCCCTTCTCTCTCACAGCAAGACTTGGCAGTTTTCCAGAGATAGGCTACCTTATGTCCTCTATTCCAAGATAAAGTGGAAAGATTGCAATCCAGGATGGATCTCCTATGGTCTACCTTTGAGCAATTCCAGGAATATGTTCCTCTGGACCATTCTTTCTTTGTCCACTATCAACTACACAAGTTGGCCTTCTACATGAAGCTTTTAACGATGGATCTTCCTCTTCCAAAGGATGGTAGGAGTGGGGCTTGTGGTCTCCTGAGTTGCTGACAGAAGTGGTCTGTATGGTGTTTGAAGATTCTGTCACGATAGATACCATGTTGATATCATATATGTATCTATGGGGAGACTTGTTGATTCCAGATGAAGTAGATATGGCCTGGTATGTGGGAGATGTGGTTTTACAAGATATTTTGTATGTCAATTATTTGGAGTTGCGAATAGATGACATGTTCCAGAGTTACTCCTCAAAAGTGGCTACTTGCCCTAATAATTCCTAGCACTCCATGATTGATTCTGTGGTCCTAAATCAACGACAGAACACAGCTTCTACCTATGTACAGAGCACTAACCAACTGAGGGTGGATCTCTTAGCTCATCCTTCCAAAAATAATCCATTTGATTCCCCCTTTTTTGATGCCTATCAGAGAAGATCTATCTTAGGTCCCTCTGTTCCTAGCCTACTGTATTACCAACAAATGTCTCACCGTTATGATATATATCTATCCCTCTATCAAACCAATTCCACAGCCATCTTACCCCTTCTTTTCCAACCTCAATCTTTTCCTCAAATTCCCATATTTACATACTGCTTTTTTATCGAAGATAGAGTATTTTCCCCTTCTCCACCATGCCCTTCTCCATCCATTCATGTACCTTCTACCTTTTCTAATTATCAGCCACTCCTTCTTTAACCTATTCCTCCTTTTATGATTTTGCTTACCCATCTCTTCATCCACTTTTCCTTATTCCACTTCCATCTCCTGCCACTTCTATCTCTCAACCCTCTCAATTGGTTAGTGAATATGAAGGGTTTGATCAGTAGATTCCCCAAAGAAGAGGATGGAGCTCGAGTGATTCTCTTACAGGACCTCAGATAAACTGGCTAATAATTCCAGGAGATTGGACAATTGCCAGTCAAGCATACCAGAACTACATTCATTTTGCTCACCAATATTCACAATCTCTGGATCCTTTGGTGAGATTGATAGCTCATTTTGCTTGGTATCTAGCATACATGCATAGGCATTCCCATAATGATCAAAAGGCCATTCCAAAACTTTGTATGAATGTCAATGTGAATGTTGACTCCCACCAGTTGGATGTCTTGTATTTTCATGCCCTATGTCTCCCTAGCAGATACCTTGTCTTGCTCGAAAGGATGTGCTGCTTGCAGTTCTTTCAAAATCCTCCAAAGACATTTGTAGATGAATCCTTCTCCATGGATTGCTTCCGAAACCACAAAGCCTTTAAAAGGGATCATCTTCATTGATGCCTTTGCAATGTATCTTGGATGATTCTTAATGATATATCTCTTTTTGGAGATGTCATTCAGATGGTTGTGTTAGTGTTTGTGTGTGTTGTCTTAATTATATGTGATGAGTTCGTGTTGATTGCGAATAACTTGTTCAAGAGCTCTTTTCAAAATATTGCTGGTGGATGAAAAGCCTATGGTAGAAAGTTGAAGAGAACCTCTTATATCCTTTAAAAATTTGTTATGGTTTTTAAATGATTAATCCGATGAGTTAATGAATAATGGAAGTTTTCCTTTAGTAGTATTTTCTATCAGATACAGGTGATAAGTTGGGGTCGTGTTTTGGCAAGATTATTGACGATTTGACAGAAGATAACATTGAGCTCTTTAGTGAACTTATATTATTCTTTTTCCTTAGGTCACGAGGACGCTTCCTTTCTAAGTGTGGGGATATGTTGAGAGTGGAAAAAGACTGATTTTTTGACTGATTTTTGTTGTTTTCAAGGATTGAATGATTGATTTTTGATGGATTTAGAGTGATGTATGATTTTTAATGGAAGTATTTGAGAGTGTTTTGGATTATATTGATTATGTTTTGGAATTTCATGATAATTATCAGTGGAGATATGAGGTTCTGTGATGTTCTGATAGGTTCTATATACCTTCTGTATAGCTTCTGTTTTGTTCTGATTATCTTCTGTATGAAGCATGGATTGATGATTGGTGAAGATTGAGATCTTTTGAAAGCTTATTGAATAGATTTTGATAGTTTGGAATGGTTTGAGTATGAGTTATGAGGTTCCGATAACCTTCTGTAGACCCTTTGTAGAGCCTCTATCTCTGCTCTGTCTCTGTACTGTAACTGTACTGTAGCTGTTCTGGTGCTGTACTGTGACTGTTCTGTAGACCTTCTGTAGGTGTTCTGTAGAATGTATGTGTGACTTTGGGAAAGTTTTCTAACCTTTGGAAAGTATGAATCTAAGTTCAAAAGAGCTAAAACAAGTGGAAGAAGCAGCTGCTGAAGACCGAATAGAAGACTAAGTGACTGTGACAGTAGTGAGCTGTGAAAAGACACTATAGTGGCTCTAGTGACTCTTCATATCAGACATACCTCTTGGGAGGTGCATCCACGACCTAATAAGGATTATTGAGGGTTATTATGAGAGCATTGTAATGAGGATATGATGTACTAAAGAGAGAGAGAGAGAGAGAGAGAGAGAGAGAGAGAGAGAGAGAGAGAGAGAGAGAGAGAGAGAGAGAGAGAGAGAGAGAGAGAGAGAGAGAGAGAGAGAGAGAGAGAGTCAAAGATAGTCAAATCTATCAAAACAGTGTACCTGTATATGAGAGATTGAGAGAGAGAACTATGAAGATATTGAAGATGAATAATATGTGATTTATTTCCATTGAAAGATGGTGTATTCCTTTGTGTTCTTTGTTATATTGAAGAATTTTATGAAGATGTTGAAGATTATGGTTGATTCTATCAAATCCGTGGGAGATATCTATTATGATGCTGTGTGAAGAATTGCTGTTTTCTTTGTGCTGATGATCAAAAGAATGAAATAAAAGCTTGTTGATGTTACAAGATAGATTTTCTTGCAAGAGAATTCCCTTTTCCTTGGTGTTCCTCTTGGGGCTCCAAGAAAATAAGAACTCAAGTCACCAACTTGGGCAATGCATTGTGAGCGGAAATGGCACCCAAGGGGCACATGACAAGTACCTCCCCAATAAACACTCCATTCACGCTAAATCATCACCCAAGTAGTTGAAACCTAAACTCTAATTTTAGTATTTGGTCATGCATCATTTTGCATCATAGGATAAGTCGTGAAAAGGGATAGCACGAGTCAATAGAAGTTGCCAAACATAAAGGTAGAAATTGTACTAAAGACCTTTTTATCCCCAAGATATCTCCAAGGTAATACATGGATTAAACGCTAGGCATATTACACTTAGTCATACTTGGCGTTTCCTCGAAACCCTCTTGGGTAAAGTATTAGAAATGTTAGAATGAGGCTTATAAAGGGAATGTAACTTAAGCCTAGTACCATAGAAAATCCAAATAATTTTATATTGATGGACTATTTCTTATCAAAGTAGAGGATTGCTCGTAATTATACAGTGAAAGATGCTTAAGAATATTTTGTAGGAGATGCTTTGCTTGATTAGCACCTAAGTGCTTTTTTTATTGCATTTTTTCAAAGCTAGGGATCATGCAATGGTATCAACAAGAAAATGTTTACCTTGTGCTTGTATGGATGCATTGTTATTGAAGATAGGGATCATGCAATGGTATCAACTTGAAAATATTATGAATGCAAGTGGATTGTTTAAAATGGAATAATTGTTTGGTAGTAATACTTGTACCTTGATATGTCTATTTGTGGATGTCATTGAAAAGAACCATCGTGGTTTTGAAATATATAAATCAAGAAGAATTTTTCTAACATTGTCCTTTCCCCTAAAACTTATTGGATTTCTCACCCATCGGATTTATTATCACCTAGAATATGAAGACCTGCACCTAGGATGATATGGTAATCCATTAAAGAAATGTTCTCCTATGGTGACATGAGGTTAGATAGGGGCTCTGGTTGTGTCAATGTTAAACCTAGGCCAATCCAATGATAAGAGAAGAAATCTTCAATGAGCACGATGTATGAGAGGAAATATTTAGTGTTGACCTTTATCCTTCAACTTCTAGTCTTTTACTTGATTATTTTTTGCCTTCTTTTGACCTTAGCCACGAGCATCCTCCTTGGTCTCCACTTGACCCACTTAACTTCCATCCGTATCCACACTAAAGCTTATCTTTAGTCTTGATCTTCCTCTATTAACCCTACTAGACATTCATGGGACACTACCACTTACACATATTGAGTTGTAGTTGCATACACTGAGTCTTTTGGCATCATGTCGCACTTACAGAAATGGAAGAATGGCAAAATAAAACGTTAACATGACATTGACTAAGAGCATTGAAATCTTGCGTAACAATAATCCTCATCAGGTTTTCGTAAGTGGACATGTAGCTCCATGACATAGTACATTCTTAAACAAATAAGTGGGAGAAATAATGGAGAGAGAGAGAGAGAGAGAGAGAGAGAGAGAGAGAGAGAGAGAGAGAGAGAGAGAGAGAGAGAGAGAGAGAGAGA
Source organism: Lygodium microphyllum (assembly GCF_053477565.2). Taxonomy (NCBI): domain Eukaryota; kingdom Viridiplantae; phylum Streptophyta; class Polypodiopsida; order Schizaeales; family Lygodiaceae; genus Lygodium; species Lygodium microphyllum. The sequence continues at coordinate 119,090,466 of NC_141155.1, forward strand.
GATGGGAAAAATCAATGAGAGGATAAAGAAACCTATGAAAGAGAGAGGAGAGAGAATGGATACAAATTTCTAAATGATAAAACATGCACTTACATATATGCATGCATACACATGCACACATATATGTACACAGCATGCACATATATGAGGTGAAAAAAGATAAGAGACAAGGGACTCGAGAGAAAAAAAGAAAGGAGATGAGAGAAAAATGATGAGGGAGAGAGAGAGAGCACACTTAAGAGACCATAAAAATGGAAATACACATATTAAATACAGACATGCATATGTGCATACATATGCACAAAAATATGCATTATTAATATAGATTTAAAACTAATATAATTATATTAACATATTATTATTATTTTATATGTGTTCCTAGTCCATTGTTGTAGGCTGCACACACACAGAGAGAGAGAGAGAGAGAGAGAGAGAGAGAGAGAGAGAGAGAGAGAGTATTATCGTCCATGGAAGGCCAAATTATGACACATGGGACCTTTCCAGATATACAATGATTCTCCTCTCCCGTGGTAGGAAAGGGTAGCTACGGTGAATCATGCGGGTTCTCCCGAAAGCGTAACATGCGAGTGATGAGAGCCCCTAGCTTTGATATAGTAGTGGTCAGAAACTGGTGAAGTGGCACCTGTAAAAGGATATCAAAGTCAACCCATATGTGTACATATGTTGGGCATGTCATAATCATGTGATCCTCTAATTCTACACTTTGTAGTCCACACAGCTTGCATAACCTCGTCTCTCTTGCCTATCCACTCCATGCACCTGTCTCAATCAATAAAGTGTGTGATCGAGTTCGAAGTCCATCTAAATACCACTAAGAGCGGGTTGGCTATGTATGGCTGCGTGTGTGCCTTTGCTTGTATGTAGGATTCCCAACATGAAGGATAGATATGCATACTATAATAATAAGCAAGTTTGCCATTTGCTCCCTTGCTTTGATGTTTTGCTTGATATGCTCGTAAGAGGTTGAAATGTGTCCATGCATATATCTTTGGATGCCATATCTATATATCTATCCACTCCCCACCGTTTAAACCATTTTTGCATATCCAACACCCATCTTGTTGAGAGCACTTTACTTTTCCACGTTTTTTGTAGGCGTGTGCTAGCATCCCATGCCCATTTGGGGAGCCTACTGTCATCCATTTGACGTACTTGGGTGACATATCTCAGTACTTGGATCATAGCATGTACCTCAATTGGCCAACGGCCAGTTTCCAAAAGTATAAGTACATATGGTGTGGTGCTTTTGATGCCCAAATGTCTACGAATAAAAGCTTTTTGCAGCTTCTCAATGTCGTTCCATATAGATGAGATGCTCCCCCCCCCCCCCCCCCCCCCCCCCCCCCCCCACCACCCCCACACTTCCACTCCATATAATTACCATATGTAGAACATATGCATAAACAATCATACAGGATATTTTTCAGCATTTAGTATCTCTATGGCTGCAGTCATTTTCAAAGTGATAATACTTGCTTTTCCCTGCCGCTAATCGCCGCTCCACACATGTATGCCATCTGTGGTCTGCACGTATCGCAATCCCCAAGTATTTGAAAGTAGATACTACCTCTAGACTGTCTCCCATAATGTACTTTTGGTGGGGTCTTTGATTGCTTGGTGCACACAGCCATTAGCTTTGTTTTTTATACATTCGCCATCAAATCACTATCTTGACAAAACCGTTGAAGAATCCCCATGAACTGATGCATACGTTCCCGAATATATGTAAAGAAGACCACATCATTTGCATAAAGCAAGAGAAAGATGGCAAACATACCAATATGCGGGCTTTTGGCTTCCTCTTCATTCATAGCCGTGAGAAGTATTTCCTCTAGCTTATCAATGCATAAACCAAATAATGTAGGGGAGACTAGGCAACCTTGTTTGACTCCCATATTACTCTCAAATACTTGTGACAACCCATTGTGACCTCTGAGGCGGCACACCACTCGTTGATAAATCTTGTAAATTCCCATGCATAGATCATTTGGGACCCCTAATTCTTGCATTCGTTGCCATGAGCCAACCCTTGGTATGATATCAAAAGCCTTCTTAAAATCCACAAAATAGCAATACAAGGGTGCTCCCTCAAACCGACTCTCATCCATAAGCACACGTAAAGTAACCAAATGGTCTATGGTGTTATGACCAAGGCAAAAACCTGCTTGTCCATAAGCTCATTTGTTATTACTTTTTGCCCATTTACTCAATTGCATTTCCAAGATAGTGTTGAATAGCTTTGCAATGGCTGAACTGACCATAATCATGCGGTAGTTTGTGAGTAAATTGCGATCTCCTCCCTTATACAATGGTTGTATCCAATTATCCTACCATTCTTGGGAAAAACCATATGCAAAAGCATGATGTATCACATGCAACATAAATAGTCTCGTCTCCTTGTCCATTTCAACATCTTCGCATTCAACAGCAAAGTATCACATACTTTTCCATTAGCCATCTTGTTGAGGGCTGCCTCCAATGTTTCTAAAGTGAATAGAGCACTAAATGGATGTGTATGTATATCACATTTAATGGGATATACCCCTTTATGCATGTAAAGTTCTGTAACATACGATAGCATGTCAGCATTTGTAAAATCCCCCATAACATTTGACCTTTTGGTTTGCAATTTTATCCATGCTTGCCTTGGACATTTCTCAAAATCCCTAGCATCTTCACTTTCTTTGGCCACTACATATCATCGTCACTTTTTACGCATGAGAGCATTATATTGTTTTTCCACCTCACTTCATTCTTGTCCCTTAGGGAGGATTTTTAGCTTTCTACGTGTAGCCTTACATTTAGCATCAAACCATTTCTTGCATGGGAATCCTTTGACATTTTTGTGACTACTCTTTGGTTTCCCAAAATCCTCTATAGCCGTATTTAACGTTGCATCTCTTAGATCATCCCATGTGCTCCTAATAAGATTGCTCATAAGACTATCTAGGTGACCAACATATGCTTGTTTCTTGTCTACATCAATACAGAATGCACTAGTACCTATTGTGTCCCCTGCATGTCCTACATAGTGGCAAATATCAAGTATCAAGCCCAAAGCTACATGATCCAATTCTGGATGTTTTTCTCCTAACCAAAACTCTCTGATCATGCATAAATCATTCATGTGTACCATTGCATAGTCTACCACATTGGAACCTCCACTAGTTGAGTAGCATGTGCATTCTTCAGTATCGGGGAAACAATTGATACAATTCAATATCGGCATGTGCAAACCATTAATCATATCCATCAAAGCACGTCCATGAGCATTAATGTCTATATCCTCAGACTGTCTACACCAATGTCCATTTACATCCACAACCTCTTCCTTGTCTAGCTCATCACTCGCTATGGGCTAAAATTTCATATGTCCAATACGCACATGTAAGTCACTTAAGATCATCACATATCCTTGTCGCATATATGTGCATGTATCCATACTCAAATCTTCAAAAGGTTCTTGCGAATCCACTTCATGTCGTGCATAGAAGGGGGACTCCTTATGTGGAATATAACATCCCGCAATGTACGTCTGTGTAGTGTGCTTGAGCATAATCCATATGTACCGCTTATGTCAGTCTACTTTACATACATCAATCATTCCTTCCAAATGACATTTGGATATGCATGCAAGTCCTCCTTGCCCTCTTTTTCCTACATGTGGCTGATATGCACTATGAATTATGTACCCTGGGATATCCAGAATTCTACATGTCTCCGGCTCCCATGTCTTCGCAAGGAACATAATGTCAGCATCACCAACCATAGCATTAATGCTTTCACCTTTATGCCATGGAAACCCTCTACAATTCCAAACCAACACCTTTATAAGCACACAGCTCCTATTCCTTGAGGTATACTCAACTACTGTCTAAAAGTATAGTTCTCTTACGTGCATCCAATAGAGTGCATACAATGGCTCTTGCCTTCCCATCATCTTTCTTCTTGCCCATACGTCGAGCACCAAAGATAGATGTACCAAAGAAAGGTACATTTGCCATGGCAAAATGCTTATAAAAAACTCTGTGACTTCCATAGTAAGACATAGTGCAGTCTCATCATCTGTTTCGGGCAATCCCCAAATAACCAGGTTTTGGGGTTGCATTTCTCTTTCTTTATGTTCACATAATCCACATCATCTACCACTGCATCACCACCCTTTGCATGACGTACATGCATGTCTCCATTTGGGGGAGTATGTGCTACTACTCCGGCCCATGTTTTTGGTGTTTCCATGCATGTGTGTGCCGCCATTCTTGTTTCCAAGTCTGTGATTCTCTTGGCCTATTCCTCCATAGTCTGTTCCTATTGTGTATTCTTTCTTTCTAACGCTTGACACTCGAGATCTAAGCACAAAGAGAGAGAGAGAGAGAGAGAGAGAGAGAGAGAGAGAGAGAGAGAGAGAGAGAGAGAGAGAGAGAGAGAGAGAGAGAGAGAGAGAGAGAGAGAGAGAGAGAGAGAGAGAGAGAGAGAGAGAGAGAGAGAGAGAGAGAGAGTGTGTGTGTGTGTGTGTGTGTGTGTATGCTTGTCATGTGAAGCATACCTTAGGATGTGACGTGTCCTAATTTTTACTAAAACCAATGCAAAGCACCGATCATTCTCCAAGTTCTTCGCATGTAGAAGCAGGAGTGAGAGAATAAGAGTATATCATTAAAAGAAAGAATAGATGAGAGATCAATTAAGTTTTATGATGTGTATCACACACACACACACACACACACACACACATATTACACAATGTGTGATATAATAAAATTATTACATTATGCATGGTTTCTTCCAATAGCTTTTGTGTGATTTAGAGTATAGATATAAAACTAATAATATGATGCTTATGTGAGAAACCTCTTGTTACTAGAAGTGTATCTTGGAATGCGAAACATTCCAAACACACCAGTGCAAAGCATTAGGAGCATCTAGGTGTGTAGCACCTAGTCTTTGATATACATATATATTTGCACACCATTGGATGCGCTTTACATGCATGAATATGTAAGCTATAGTTCCATAAATCTATTCACTAAGCATCCATGATTTGAAGAGTGGATGCTTGCAATTATTAATCACTCTTCTCTATGTACCTTTGTATATGATATTTACAAGCATGAAATGAGAATTTGAGCAAGATGCATATAAGATAAGATTAGTACTTGTGAGAGTTCTACACACATTAACAAATAGGTAAGAGCCTTTATTCTATTTGTATTTTGAGCATGGATATAGTTCAACTTCAAAATTTTTATCAAATGGCTAAAGCAACCACTTTTGTTGAAAAAGAAAGATAATGCGAGTGTTGTTGCTTGGCTGTAGTGTTGAGATGACAAGCTCAACACATGCGGACATTGATGATGGACCGCCTCATTAGATGGGTCCACACATCTACACTTAGCACATTGGTGGTCATTATGACTCTCACATGGCTAGTGACTCATTACTTATTATATACAGGTTGTTACACCTATTTACAGTTGGCATAGTTATAGCGCCAGTCGACTAGTGTAGTCGGTTATGCATTGTTTGACTTAGTAGGCCACTTTCCTTTATGTTATATCTTGTCTATACTTTGTGTACATTGTAAAGTGTGTGAATTCTGTGTGTGTTCGGCGCAACATCTTGAGCAAGTCCCCCCACCACACGATTCTTGACATGGTATCAGAGCCGCGCCACTGAGAGAGGCTTATTTCGAAGGCTGAAGTGAAGGAGAAGAAGCAAGGTTCGAGCAAGGTTCGAGCAAGCAAGCCTCGAGTAAGAAGCTCTCCCATTCTTTCACTCTTTCTCTTGGACAGTGCCTGTGAAGGCACCAGAAGCAGGGCAGAGCAAAAAATCTCAGATTGCAATGAGATTTGATGTGCGCGAAGAGCGCTGTGTATTCTGCAAATCAGCCCTTTAGGGCTATCTTGCAGTTATTTTGGGCATCTGAGGCTGTTTCAGGCCCGTTTTAGAGCCACAAGGTTGCGGACAACAGTTTTAGGGTACACTGTGATTTCGGCTGTTTTGACCGAAAGTGGGTGCGCAGGTTATAGATTGCAAATCTGTAATTCTTAAGGTGTTTGCAGGAAGCAAACATAAGGTTTATCTGCAAACAGGTTGCAGATTGCATGTATTGTTGAGCAGACAGTGAAAAAGGCTGTCTGGTGTATTGTTGTGCACTACAGGTCGAGGGTTGCAGAAGATTTGCTTGCTGTTTGGTATTAGTTTTTGTTGACAATAATATGCTGGGACATATTAGAAATGCAGAGAATTCATATGTAGCTTGGACCATACTTGAAAATATGTTTTTCGTAAATACAAAGGCACGAAAGATTCAACTCAAGCAAGAGTTAAATACATTGAAGAAAGGGAAGATGTCTATCAATGAGTATGCATTGAAGGTAAGGAGCATTGCAGATGCATTAGCAGCGATTGATGCAATGCCCGAGGATGATGATTTAGTGTCGTCTACCTTGGGTGGACTTAACAATGAAAAGGCTTGGAAGTCTTTTGTAACTTCGGTATATGTCAAAAAGCCATTTTCAAATTTCGATGAGTTGGTCTCCCTTATGATCACTGAAGAGATCAACATGCAGAGTGAGACATCTGAAAGAAGTGGTGAATAGGTCCAAGCTTTCTACTTCAGTTCAGGAATGGGACGTGGCTGGTTCTCTTCAAGAGGCCATGGTACAGGACATGGTAGGGACAACCAACAAAACAGATTGAATTAGCAATTTGGCGATATGCAGGTTTCAGGAGGTCTTTGGTAACTTTAGAGGCAGGGGGAGCTTTATAGGAAGAGATGGATGGCAAAATAGAGGTTCTAACAACTCTGGTATTGTGTGTTACTACTGTGGCAAAACAGGTCATATTGCAGCCCAATGTTATGCTAAGAAAGATGATATTTGCAGTGGTAAGTTGCAGCAAGGAAACTATGCATCGTCTTCACGACAGAATGAAGACAAAAATGAACGTCTGTTTGTTATGCAGCATATGCTGAATGTTGTTATAGGAAAGGGAGCACATGGTGATGTTTGGTATATTGATTCACGTGCATCCAATCATATGACCAACCATGCAGAATGGTTTGGAGAGATGCAGGATTTGCAAAATGCAGGTTATGTGCAGACGGGTGATGATTCTCATGCCACCCAATTTCACATATTGGAAAAGTTCCCTTGTCCTTGCATGATGGTAATACAAAGAGTCTTTCAGATGTATTACATGTGCCATCTATTACAAAGAACTTGATATCAGTCGGTCAAATGGTAGAGCAAGGGCTGCAAGTCAGATTTAATGCAAAGGGCTGCTTTGTAGAAGACTTCAATGACAAGTGCAGGTTGGTAGCAAAGGGAAGTAGAGTTGGACGTATGTTTACTCTGGATGCTGGAATTCCTACTATGAATGCTGTTATGTATGCTAAAGGAAAAGGTGTTGTTGCAGATATTGAAATTTGGCACAAACGCATTGGACATGCAAATGTACAAGGGCTGAAATTAATGCATCCAAAGGGTCAAGTTTGCCTAAATTTAGAGTTGCAGAATTTCATAAGGTATGCGAAGCATGTCAGTTTGGTAAGCAGGCAAGACAACCCTTTTCACATGATAGAGATGTAAGCAGAAATATCCTTGATGCTGTGCATACAGACATTTGGGGGCCTACACAAAATGCATCTCTTGGAGGCAGTTCATACTTTGTCACATTCATTGATGATTGTTCTAGAAAGCTGTGGGTATATTTTATGAAGGAAAAGAGTGAAGCGTTTGAGTACTTTAGAACTTTCAAGGCTATAGTTGAAAGAGAAACATGCTTGAAAGTAAAGTGCTTGAGGTCAGATGGAGGGGGAGAGTACCTGTCGAATGAGTTCAGTGATTTTCTAAGGTCTCATGGGATAAAGAGACAGTTCACATGCAGATATACCCCATAGCAAAATGGGGTTGTAGAAAGGAAGAACATGCATACTGCAGAAGTTGCACGCGCTTTGATGGCTGAAAAGAATATGCCTAAGCATTTTTGGTTTGAGGCTATTCATACTGCTATTTATATTATGAACAGAACTCCCACAGCTGCAGTTCATGGGATGACTCCTGAAGAATGCTTTACTGGCAAGAAACCTGATGTATCGCACTTGAAGGTATTTGGTTGTGTTGCATACGTTCATGTGCCAGATGAGCTACGGAAGAAGCTTGATCCAAAGGTAGAACAATGTGTTTTGTTTGGTTACTCTTTAGAGCAGAAAGGATATCGCTGTTATAGCCCTGTCACATGTAAGTTCAGAGTGAGCAGGGATGTCATCTTTGATGAAATGAGCAGTTGATATGCATCTACTGGTGATGCATTGGATGATGATGATGATCATGACACTCATGTGCAGGCTAAAAAGTAAGAATCACGGACTCTTAGTGGACCAGAGACATCATATGGTAGTCCTTGGTCTGGGAGACTAAGGAGTACCTCCACATCTTCAGGTGCATCTAGCAACACTACATGTAAAGAAAAAGGAAAGAATAAAGTGTCAGATGGTATTGATGCAGTACTTGATGGAGACTCCAGTGGCTCAGAGAGCTTAGATGATGAGCTTGGTATTCCTTCTGTTAGGACACCAGGTGTACAGAGAGCTCACAGTAATGTAAAGGCTCCATTGAGTGATTCGGTGGTACATAGATCTAGCAAGGTCAGATACCCTGTTTTAAAAGATTTGGTTTTGAAGGTTATGCAGCTCACCATTATGCTTATATGGTGAAACTAGTTGAGGATGTTGAGCCCACATGTTTTGAGGTGGCTGTTGGTCATGCTCATTGGGATGCAGCAATGGATGAGGAGATGGTTGCATTAGAGGCCAATAAGACTTGGGATCTAGTATCATTACTGAAGGGCAAGAAAGCTATTGGATGTAAGTGGGTTTATAAGATTAAGCACAATGCAGATGGTTCTATTAGTAGGTACAAAGCTAGGCTGGTTGCAAAAGGCTATGCCCAGACATATGGCATAGATTATGAAGAAACCTTCAGTCTAGTTGCTAGGATGGCAACTGTCAGATGTGTGATTACTTTGGCAGTAGCCAAATGTTGCAGTAAATGGATGTGAAGAGTGCCTTCTTGCATGGTGATTTGCAGGAAGAAGTGTATATGGATCAACCAGCAGGTTATGAAGATTTAGAGCATCCCACGTATGTGTGCAGGTTGAAGAAGGCGCTCTATGGGCTCAAGCAAGCACCTAGAGTATGGTCTGACAAGATCAGATAGTATCTTGTCAATATTGGCTTTTATGTTTCTGATGCTGATCACTCACTTTATGTGAGAAAGGGAGATGCAGGTTTGGTCATCATAGTCATCTATGTGGATGACTTGATTATTACAGGTGATAGTGATAGTGGGATTGCTGAAGTCAAGGATTTTTTTAAAAGAAGTTTGAGATGAAGGATTTAGGTGAGCTAAGGTACTTCCTTGGCATTGAGGTGATCAAATGTGATGATGGTATATGGCTATCCCAAAGACAGTATGGCTTGGATATGTTGTCCAAGTATGGTATGACAGCATGCAAACCACTTTCAATCCCATTGGAGCAGAATGTAAAGTTGAGTGCTGATGTTGGGGATGAGATAGAAGACCCTACTATGTTCAGGAGGATAGTGGGGAGTTTGATCTACATGACCATTACAAGGCCAGACTTGAGCTACGTTGTTGGTCTTGTGAGTCAGTTTATGCAAGTACCTAGAAAGCCACATTTGGATGCAGTCAGACGCATATTGAGATATGTGAAGTCCACATTACATTATGAAATTTTCTATGAGGCAGGTACAGAGCTACAGATGTTTGGATACACAGATGCAGATTGGGCTGGTAGTATGTCTGATAGAAGATCTACCAGCAGATACATGTTCTCTCTTGGTAGTGCAGCAGTTGCTTGGAGCAGCAAATGCAGTCAGACGCATATTGAGATATGTGAAGTCCACATTACATTATGAAATTTTCTATGAGGCAGGTACAGAGCTACAGATGTTTGGATACACAGATGCAGATTGGGCTGGTAGTATGTCTGATAGAAGATCTACCAGCAGATACATGTTCTCTCTTGGTAGTGCAGCAGTTGCTTGGAGCAGCAAAAAGCAATCTACAGTTGCTTTGTCGAGTACAGAGGCTGAGTATAGAGGTGCTGTTGTTGCAGCATGTGAGGTAGTATGGCTACAAAAGTTAATGGCTGATTTGGATGTGCAGGTGGAAGGTCCAATTGTCGTTTATTGTGACAACATGAGTAGTATACAATTGGCTAGGAACCCTGTGTTCCATGCCAGGACAAAACATATTGAGGTACACTACCACTTTGTGAGAGAGAAGGTACTAGCAGGTGAGATTGACTTGGTGTATGTCAGCACATAGGATCAGATAGCTGACATCTTCACGAAGGCATTGGGTACATAGAAGCTTCAAAAGTTTCGAAGCTTACTTGGAGTTGCAGAGATGTAGTTGAGCTTGAGGGGGAGTGTTGAGATGACAAGCTCAACACATGCGGACATTCATGATGGACCACATGGTTAGATGGGTCCACACGTCTATACTTAGCACGTCGGTGGTCATTATGACTCTCACATGGCCACTGACTCATTACTTATTATATTCAGGTCATTACACCTGTTTATAGCTGGCATAGTTATAGCGCTAGTCAACTAGTATAGTCGGTTATGCATTGTTTGACTTAGTAGGCCACTTTTCTTTATGTTATATCTTATCTATACTTTGTGTACATTGTAAAGTGTGTGAAAGAAGAAGAAAAAAAACAAGCAAGAAAACGTTTTGGCCTCCATTTCTCTTCTGGTCTCTTGAGTGAGCTTCTCCTTGTGCATTTTGTGTGTGTTCAGTGCAGCATCTTGAGCAAGTCCCCCCACCACGCGATTCTTGACATGTAGGTGTGGAAATTATCGTGCAAATTTGGACAAAATATGCTTTTGGCTAGGTCACTACATGCCAACAAACTAGCATTCCTTGCGTAAGGAACGTTATCTTGCTTTGCAGCAACTTCGTTGCCGCAAAGCGGGGCAACAAGGAACGGAATGTGCTGTGCTATTGCACAACAGCTTTGTTTCCCTATCGCACAATAACATTGCCATCATTGAGTGTAAAAACACCATACAATTTTCTTCCATTAACATCTATACATTTGTAACATCTACACAATTGCACAACCATAACATAAACACATACTCTTCTTTTGCACCTGACCACAAACTGAAGATATACGAAATGCATATTTTGTATCCTTGAGTGCAAGAAACCACATGCTTTCTCACTATCTTCTCTCTCTCTCTCTCTCTCTCTCTCTCATATCTTCTCCTCGTTCCCTCTCTCCTTCCTTTTCATCTCTCTTCTCCATCTGTAACCTCTATCTCTTCCTTCCGCCCCCTTTTTCACCTCTCCCCCTCCCTCCCCTTTCTTATCCCTCTCCTCTACCCCCAACTCCTTTATCTCTCACACTCTTTACATCTTCCCCCCTCTTTTCACACACACACTCTCTCTCTCTCTCTCTCTCTCTCTCTCTTCCTCTCTCTTGTATATGCATGTATAAAAGGCCAAACATGCATTTGTATCTAGGTGTACATACACTCATATATATGTGCAATGACCATGCACCAAACTTGTAAACTCATATCCATACTTGCTCTATGCAATAGTAAGAAGTACCTCTATATTATCCTTGGATGTCACAATTACAAAGTCTAAGCATATCCAAGCATTATAAACAAACTCTCAGTGTTAATAATACACATAGGTGAAGTAGAGCCTGAAACCAAAATTTGTTTCTAGAAACTTTGCCAATAACTTTGCACTACAAAGTCAAGCATCAACAAACCACAAAGCGCTACTCCTTGATTGTGCCTATACATTTGTATCCAACTGTTACAAAAAGGACCCCAATGTAAATTAAAAAATAAAAAATTTCACATGTAGCCTAACCGAAATAAAGCTTTCTTTTCTTCAAGGAATCACTGGCTGTAATAAGGCATAAATGCCTAGCATAAATGCCTTAGTCTAGGGTAAGTATAAAAGGTGGAGGTGTTATGTGTAGCATCTTTTTGCCATTTTACAAACATTACTTGTTTGAGGTCTCAACCTCCCACCATCTAAGAGGGTGAATACTCTTGGCCACCATAGCTTGGGGTGCATACCTTGCTATAGCCTCTCATCATTTGATTCTCAACCAATATTGGTAATGCCATTTCTTGCCAAGCCATCTTGGCTATGGCTTCCTGGCATTTTATGTCTATTTCTTGTTTTTTCAGCTCAAAAGCTTGCTGTGGAATTTAGCTTTATTACATTGGTATCAAAGCATCGATTTTGATCCATGGGAAGAGTCATTTTCATGGTGAATCTGGTTATAGTTTAGGCACAGAGTAACTGGAGGACAAGAGTTAGTTACATGATTTGATTTAGTTAAAACCGTGACTAGTTAAGGTCTCTGCAGTAAATCGTGACTAAATTTGATGGTCTTGAAGAATGTCTCTCCTTGTTGACTAAACCATTTTTTTGGTGCTCCTTGCTGGCTGGTTATTCAGCAATCTCCTTCATCACTGAGCTTCTCCTTCATTTGATGGATCATTGGCACTACTGACATGAAGTACCTACACTCTATTGCTTGATCTTTCACTCTGCTTCACCCCTGAAGCTTTCTTCACAACCCTAGCTATGGTAAATTTCAAGATAACAATGATTTTCTTGGAATTTCTTCAATGAATCAAATGGCTTTTACTCTAACAAGTATCCTGGAGCTTCCTCAACACTCAAGGGACCAATATTGAAGCCTTCTTGGACATGAAGCTTCAAAATATGGTGGCTATGGAGTCAAAACAGGGCAACAAGCTTCAAGAATCCAATTCTTGGATTATCTTCTTCAATTTCATGGGGCTTTTGTTGGCAACCCCTGGAAGGTTCAATTGAAGGTATTCCTCAAATATTGGGCTTACATTGAAGAATTTCTTCAAGTTTGAAGGCATTTTCAGTCTCTTGAACATGGCCATGTCTGAAAATTCATGGAATCCATGATTCTAATGAAAATTTACACTCATTAAAGCGCAAAGGATCTTCTCCAACAAGCTATTGAAGACTTCTATTAAATCATTGGCTTCTTTTGATTGCATTGGAGGAATCTTATTGTTCGGGAGCTGTAGATTACTTGGGAGCAATCATATTGGACAAATTCTTCTTGAATATTGGTCTTATTGATTTAAATCTTGGTCTATTGATGGTGTCTTATGCTGAAGGTTGATTGATTGGATTCATCCACTACTTCCCATTAGCATTAAAGAGGTAATTCTAGTACTTTTAGCTTAATCTCTCTTTTATCCAATTATTGAACCAGTCCTATTGTTCATAAGAGAGATTAAGTATAGTAGAACCTCTTAATTCCTATTGAAGGCATGTAGAATTCAGCCCAGGACTGATTATGATTGTTTGATGAGTTCTTTTCTGCCCATTCAAATGTTGAAGCTCAATTGATTATATAAATGCTACTCACTGCCTACTTGACTTGGATTTTTGTTGGATGGTTGAGCATTGATGCTATAGGATTGAAATAATGATGAAAATGGTAAGTGGGAACATTGTAAAAGAAGTGAGTCACTGCAAAAGGGTAATGCCCTATCCATAGCCTTTTCAATTCAGTCATTTCCCAATATCCACTTACATTTCATTAAAAGTTCAAAGGCTTTTTCCAGCAAATGCATAGCATCCTTGTTTGATTAGCCATTAGAATGTACTTGCATGTTGGTTCCCGCAAGGAAAAGCGGATGCCAGACGAGTCAGGAAGACAAAAGAGAGGTGACCCTCCCTTCCCGATTAAGACCCTGAAGGGGTGCACAACCCGGCTTGAGGTGAAACTTTGTACACCCCTCTCGGAGCCCATGCTATTTTCAAATTTAGGTGCATGTACATTTCCATTATTAGAGTTTGGTCCAAGTACAACATTGATAAGCAATAATTAGGGTTCTATAAGTGGTTGATGAACCATTGGAAGTGGGGCAGAGCATCTTCTATTTTCAGGACACCTACAGGTGTTTGAAAGATAAAACAGCAGGTATATACCCACCTATAGGTTTTTCTTGAGCCCTACAGGTGCCCTATAACCCTCTCCTAGTTGCTATAGTGGTTTACAAGGGTTTCCTTCACTCAGGGTATTCCGACAGGGTTAAATAGGGTTTCCACAAGGTGTTAGCAGGTTGTAGGAATTCTCTGGACAGGTACACAATTCCTATTACACAAAATTTTGTTGTGATATGATTTGGGATCTCAATAGCTTGATTCGAAGAGGAGATCCTAATATTTGATTTGAATTAAAAAAATTGTAATTCCAACATTGGGAACAAAAGTTATGGCCAATTTTCTGACAGGGGGTCTAGTGGATTGCACCTAAACAAGCTGTCTGGAATACACTATTTGAGTTCAATCGACCTATATACCCTATTGCAAGTTGAGATATTATTAAATCTGGTATATCCCCATATAATAAGCTTTCCATAGAGCTATTAAGGATTGGTATTGGTGCCATATTTAGAGAGAAACAAGGGGTTTAGTGACAAACTGTCTACTATTACAACAGTGTTTCCTAATGGCCAGGAATAAGAAGAAAGACCCTATTATTGAGGCATTGAATGATGGTGTCAGAGACTTCCAAGAGGATCAACATTACATGACTGAAGCCCATAATGTTGATCAAGTAGATGAAGAATTAAGAATTGGGATTTCTCATAGCACACATCAAGGACAACAGGACATACATGAAGAGCATGCAGGGAACGATTATCTCCTACTATCAAAAGAGCTGGGACATGTCAATGAAGGCCTTTCTAAGGATTTGAAGGTTTTGAATGAAGGTTTAACCCATATAAATCAAGGTTTGTTGCAAGGGATGGCACATATACATCAAGGAATCTCTGATTTGCAGCAAAGTAATAAATTCTTATTCCAAGAGCTCATCTCAGCCATAAAGGAAATCCGAAGCAAACCACAAAGTGAACCTCAAAATATTGAAGACTCCCATGCGATTTCCTTTGTTGGTAATCCTTCCCATCCAAACAAAGAAAAGTCTCAGCCAGTAATGCACACCTTTGAAAAGGGAGAGCCATCTAGAGTCAGGGGCAACCATCATCCTTCACAAATTCATGGTATTCATACCCCAAGGCCTCAGTTTAGCAGTCCAAAGGATAATCATAGATAGGACAATACTCGATGGGACAGTGATTATCATGGATGTGACCCCTTCTACAAGAATTTTTATCATCAGCCCTCAACTGCACAAAAAAAAATGTAGTCAACAATCAAGTTCATGAAGGTGGAAGGCAGGATGAGCAAAGATCAGCCCATGACATCCTAAACTAAGAGCATGTTTTAAATGGACAGCCCTCATCTCATGGTTTTGGGCCACCTACTTTTAGACAAAATTCATGGAATAAAGATTCATGGAGACAATAATCTCATGGGCAGCCATCTTATAATGAAAAAGAATATAAAGAGAATATCAATATCACTAATTTCAAAGGAGATAATGCATCACCCTCAGAATGGGAGGAGTGTATCAACAAGCTTGAATTGTAATTCACGCTTTACCCTAGAAGTGAAGAGACCAAAATTTATTTTGTGGCCCTTCATCTTGAAGGTTATGCCCATACTTGGTGGTGTTACATGTAAAAGATTGGGCAAAGTTTTGACTCTCAGGAGGAGTCCAAGTAAGCGATGATTGATGTCTTTGTGTCTCCTTTGGAAAAAGAAAGGCTTCAAAGAAGATGGTATGTGTGCGCTCAAAGAGGAATGTCCGTTAGAGACTATTCCAATGCCTACTTGAATCTTTCCATGTATGTTGTAGGTATTTTAGATTTTGCTAAGCTGAACAAATACATTTTTGGTCTTGACCCTGCCTTATTATCGGAGGTAGGAGCTCAACAACCAAAAACATTACATGAGGCCATACAATTGGCTAAAAGATACTCTTTCAAGTACAAAAGAGATTCATGAAATTTTCAGCAAAGAAGTATGGGCAATAATGTTTCCAATCAATCTACAAAGTATGAGCAAGTTTTTAGCCAATCAAGAGACTCTTTTAGACAAGAAAATAGAGGTTACAATAGTCCAAACAATTATAACAACAAAGAGCCAACATTTTCCACTGTTTATGCCTCTAAACATGGTGGAAATTTTGTAGAAAAATAGGGGCAAACTTTCAGAAATGTGGATCAGCCAAGA